>NC_034409.1:66738006-66774184 GCF_002078875.1 Numida meleagris | reverse complement strand
TCTCCCCTCCTCTCCCTCTTTCTCCCTCTTTGGGGAGGGGAGGAAAAAAAAACACAACAATCAGGCATTGTTCCGCGGGAAGAAAAGCAACTTTGACAGATTGAAATATAGCAGAGGCCCCTTCAAGGAAACCTGTAAACAACTTGTCACTCACTGCCGCTCCGCGCAGCGCCGCGAGCCGCCCTGGCAGCGCACCCGGAGTTGCCTCCGCTCCAAACTCCATCAGACGACCCCGCCGTGCGCCGGGGGAAAGGTAACGGCGTGCGGAGCGGCGCGCACACGCGCAAACAACAACAAACGCGGCTCTGCCCACCTCCGCTGGGGCCCTTCCCCGGGGGACACTCCACTCCTCCCTGCGACCCTTTTCCCCGGCGCGTCCCCAAACGCGCTCCCCGTGGAGACGCGCGGACGGAGAGAACGGAGGGTGGGAGCCGGGACCGCGCGGCAGCGCCCGCCTCAGCGCCGGGAGCAGCGGCACAACGCCGAGAGCGGGGAAAAATGAGGGAAAGGGAGAAGAACCCCACAGAGCACTACACACCGGTCTCCTTATCCCCAGCACACACACCCACGGAGCTATCCTCCATTCTTTCCAGTTCCCCAACCCTAATTCCTTTCTCTCTCTCTCTCTCCGCTTTAATTTGCAGCTGGACAACATTAAAGGCCTTTAAAGCCCACGAGGCTCTGACCCCACAGCGGTGGGATGAGGTCCACTTCCAGCCCCCCCTCCGCCCTCACCTCCTGGCGGCGTGCAGAACGCAACTTGGCTGCACCAGTGCATGGGCACATCCACACGGAGCAGCCACGAAGCGCTCGATATTGTCATGCCCACCGGCCAAAAGAAATCCCCTAAAAGAAAACTGTGTTATTTTTATTAATACTGAACAGCTACCCTATTTAATCCCCCCCCCTCTACCCCCATGCACATGTTGTAAGCCAGCAGGCTCAGTCTGGGGCCGCTCAGTCCAGTGCCGCATGAAGTCTTCACCCGTGGATGAACGCTTCTGTCACCCCAAGAAGCACGGCCCCACTGGGGACAGGCGCGGGGCCCAGCACGCGGCTCACACAGGAGGATCCCCCAAGGCTGCCCCCGGCCGCTCCCAGCCCGTCCCCCCCCAGCCCATCCCCGGGGCTCTGCCAGCTGCTGGCAGGAGGGAGACCTAATGGCTCCTCGCCGTGGGGCAGCTCTGCCGATTTCCTCCAGTAGCCCCTGGCTAATAATATTTTCCACAGAGGTTCATTCATGGGAGCCTGACAAACCTCGTTACTATGTACAAGGATTTTTATTTGTTATTTAGTAGCTAGCCCTTTTAGGACAGCTGTGAGGTAGACACTGAAAAGGCAGCGGATGATTAAAAAGAACAATTCCACATACTTTCTCTTTCATCTGAGTGTCTCAAACCACGTTAAGTCTCACATTACTCCTCTGCAGGTAATAAATATAATTAGGGCTGATTCCAAAACTTTATTTGTATTGAAAAGTATCTCGCTCCACAGGGGCTCCATTCAAATCAGCAAATCTCTGTGTGGAGTAGGAGGCTACTTAGTAGGAGAATTTGGCCTCAAATAAGGAAACTGAGATGCAGACAGGCTTTGCAGCTTGCCCAGGCTGACACCGTTAGCCAACTGCAGCAACGGGATGGGAAACAAAGATCCACGCGCCTCAGCCCGCTGCAGCCCTCACGCTGCTGAAACACACTGTATGTTTTTGCTGTTTTCCTCAGAAAGGCGTGATTTTTTACACGTGGTTAAAGCACACTTCATCCCTCTGCTCATACTTGTGAGGGCCCCCAGCCTTTTCCCTTTGACTGCCCCTCAGGAAACGCTGCTCCTCCTCTGCCATTCCACGCTCTGCTCCAGCCTGCTTGCCCTTGGCCCTGGGAGCTGCCTACAGACAGGAGCCGGTCAGGAGCTCCAGCTGTAGGGAGATGAAGACGACCTTTCATTCAAAGAGTCTGCAGTGGCTCCGGGACTACCGTATTCCGATTGTATATTAGCCCCATCCAGCTCTCTAACCTTGTGTTCTTTTCCCAACTCAGCTCCACACAACAACTGCCCTCCTCTGTTCATGTATATTTCCCTCTTAATATTTTGCCTCCTTTTTAAGCATCTTCAGCACAATGAGCACATCCCCTCCAAGTCCAAGTCTGTGTCATGCCCAGCATGCTGAGGCTCCTCAGTCAGCTCTCTGCTACCATGAGTATGGGCCAGAGCAATCACCATCCATATCAGGAACTATGCAACAGGACATCAGCCAGACCTGAAGCATAATAAAAGGGAAAAAAAAAAACAAAACACAAGAGAACCCACCAACAAAGAAATGTCGGGGGAGAAAACAAAGATAAATGAGCAACAGGGAGTGCTGGGAAGGAGAGAGGAAATGGAAGGAAGAAAGAAAGGAAGCAGAGATCATTCCTCTGAATGTTTCTGACATAAACCTTTCTTTTCCCTTACCCTAGCCCTAGCTTACAGCACTTACTCTTACCCCACTGTATTTGCTGCTAAATGCCTATCTCCTTCCCCCTAGTTTCCTTCATCTCATGTTTTCTGAGCTCCCAGCTTGGTGAGAGGAAGCATGGTTGGGTCCAAAAAGGAGAAAAAAATGTTACAGTTATCGCTGTATTAATATCATATTACTGCATTAGTTTATGGATATTATTGTGTTATTATAGATTTATCTGTAAAATTATGTTCTCACAGTAAGTTCAACTACAATTGCAAGAAGCAGCAAGCTAAACAAATGGTTTGAGGTAATCTTTGAAACCTTCCTTTGGTCATCTTGAAGCCTTGCTTTGTAGAAATTGCCAGGATGTAGAACAAATGCTGACTTCTTATCAGAAACTGGAGAAAATGAGGAATTTGGAATCAATGATGAATCAGCCCCAGCTGAAACTAAGACAATACATAACCACAAACCTTGTTCAGCTCTTCTCAAGCTGAGAATTCAGGATGTATGTCCAAGTACCTCCACACGATGAGAAAAATGAAGCCTCCCCCTGCCAGCCCTTCCCCTTGCATTTCTCTTGCTCTGCTTCCTTTAAAGGATGCCCAAACCAAAAAGGATAAGGCAAAACAGGGCAATTGGGGTTGAACTGAACCAAAAGGCTCTGACTCTCATTTAGGTGAGGGAAACAACTCATATTATAAACTCTTATCTGAATTTTTGTGCTTTAGCAACAAAAAATCACTTTTGTGGTTCTCCAGCTCAAGAGGTGAACCAAAAAATCAATTATCCACTCAGCTCAAGTTAGAAATACCATAACTCTGGAATATTACGTAGATGGAATCCACAGGTCTTTATATATAAGCAAATGGGCAGAAAAAAAAACCTTAAACTAAGGAGATAATTAAAAAAAATAATAAAAATAATCAAATGATAACACTTCAGCCTGGTGCCTTTGGCAGCTGCTGCAATATTGTAAGTACAGGAAGTGCTGGAAAAAAAAGTGAGCTTTTCATGTTTTGTTGTTTCCACTGTAGGTTTTAATAATAGAGACCTACAAAGTCCAAGGAAATGTAAGATATTCCACAGAATGATTTACTGGAAAATTCTCATAGAAAATATGCAAAACTCTGAAGATCCTACATGGATTTTCTTTTTTAGGCATATATCCAAAACAACTACAGCATTAGGAACGAAACCCTAACATTTCTAAGAAAGGGTTTTTGGAACAGGTTAAGAGAGAGAAAGGAGAACAGAGTGGGGTTCATGCATTTACTATGAAGAATATCTTGCAAATAATGAGTGCTTATTTCAGAGTATGGAAATGTTTAGCTACAATGCAGTTTGGATCATATGCTTTGGAACAGATTTTTCCTTTCAGTGTGCATGCCTAACTGCCATTTCCATTAACGGGAATTAAGTACATGTGTCAAGAGAAGAAGTTAACTCTTAGAAATATAACTAATCTATGCTTTTTTTAAAAGAATGTAAATGCCACATCAGGCATGTTTGGTGTTGGCAAAACGGAGCGCTGAATATAGGATCGCAAAATCTGAGAAGGAGAAGGCGGTCTGGAGGACTGAAATTTCTGTGCTATTTAGAGTTTTTCAATTTACCGAATTTCTTCAAGGAAAAGTAGAACCATCTCACTTGCAAGCAAGAAGCCCTCATTTATCAGCTATTTACCTGCAATTTCAGTGGGGGTCTACCATCTGCAACACTCCCCATAAAGGAGGATTGACACTGCCCTTAAGGACAAATCTGAATCTTCGTCAAAAATTGCAATTCAAACTTCTTTAAGGGCCACTGAAATGATCACAGAGTTTGTCATCCCTTTATTAAACTCAGCTCTGCTCTCTTTGACTCCACCCACTTCACATCGGCCAAGGTAAAGGTAACTCAAAATTCATACAGAAGTAGCCTGTAAACAACTATACATTTTTAGAAACAAAAAGATATGTAAACACGTGTAAAATTAGATTACACACATATTTTGTCAAGAAGTAACTGTTAATTGTTAAAATGAGAGAAAGTAGAGAAGGGACACATTCTTGATCCTGTTCCTCCCCGCCTTGTTCCTTTATTTTGGGTACACATTGCTTTATTACTTCTCTGTATCATTAGTTAGCTACAGGGTTCCTTACTGTCTGTCTTAGCAATTTTGGTTTGCACAGAAGCAGCTTGAAAAAAAGATGTAAAAAAATATATATATTAAAAAAAAAGAGAAAGCACAGAAAATCCCCAGTACAAACAAACAAACAAAAAAAAACAACACAAAAAGATAGGGACATATCCATGGATAGAAACTGTCTTTAAAATTATTTAAGAAGCTAACTGGATTTCAAATCTACAGATTCTCATCAAGGCTCTGAACATAAAACGTTACTAGAGTAAGAACCTGTTGCTCTCGGTCTTTTTTCTAACTTCTTTTTTAAGCACGACTGTTTTGCATGCAACGTGCCCTACCGGTCAAAGCCTGCAGCCACGCCTCCCCTGCCTGTCCTGCTCAGAGCCATCATGTCCAAGGGACTGCCCTGCCACTGCCAGCACCCAGCCCATCTTCAGGCCCTGGGACAACAATGCCAACAGGAACATCCTTCCTCAGTGTCATTTGGGATGACTGTTACCAACATGTAAATGCCTGCCACAATACACCAGATGATGAACTTCGCTCGTTTCATACAGACAGCCAACTCCCATCAGAAGGAAATGACTCCCTTTTCCCCTGGTGTGTGCGCGGAGGAGTGGTTAGGAGAGATCGAGTCTCTTTTGAACGAGCAACCTCAGTTTTATAGCCAAACATAAGCCTCTGAGCCCACATACCCTAATGACACAACTTTGATCTATTTATAAAACCAGATAGCAACTGCTGAACCTGACTCAAAGTGCACTGAAATTGAGATCTTTCTGCTCAACCCAGTGGGTCTTTCCGAGTCTTCCTCAATATAATTCCTGCAGAGTTTATCACCACAGAATCATCATTTCCCCAGTAACAATACCACACAAACTCATCCACTCGCAAAGGCTATGGGCATTATATTTTGTCTTTGGGTTCCTAACCTGACTGCATTTTCCACTATAATCTGCTCTTCCTAACCTATGCACCAAGGAGGCTGGGTTTAAAACAGAGTTGCTCCCATTGATCGTCTGATATCAAACAAGCATCATACAATTAACAGCTCAAGGGTGATTTGTAATAATCCAGCACAGCTAGTTTTGTGTACTTTCTAAAGGCGTTCCTTTGTTTTGCGGTCCTGAGGTTTGCTCTGGTGTTTGCAATCAAAATTCTCCAAGCCCACAAGTACCTCTGCTATCTACTTCTCTACACTGCCTTCCAGTGCCATTAAGATAATTTCTTACATTTTTCCCATAGGCCTATCAGCCACCTTCAGCTAACCATCCTGAGCTAATGTGTGTGGGCATGCACATACAGCTCAGTTCGTGGATGCCCTCCATTTTAGACACTCATTTGGATTAGAAGAAGAGAATGTAAAATACTTCCAAATAATTTTACCATTTTCTATTCACCTTGTATTAGAAGGCCCATGAAGAACTAGGTCTTCTGCAAGAAATACCTTCTGTCAAAACCAGTTTACAGTTTAGACTAACTGTAATTAAACAAAGAACACAGAAAAGATAAAATTCGTATATGCTGTAAATTGTTTATCTGCTTTATTCCTTTTTAGTCTGTATAACCACAAGTAACCACTATACAGCAAATGTTTCAAAAAACATGGATGCTGAAATGTGCGGTTTTTAAATTCAGAACAGATTTGTAAATACATCCCCTTTCTAATGTACCACACACGTTCGCTGCATAACATATACAGTCTGTGATAAGATTAATACAAATTAGTGTTTATTAAATGCACTCTACTGATATTTAACTTGTTATACATGTCACTGGGAAGATCAAGCTGTAAATTAAGCTATGATTCTAATGACATTAAATGCATCTCTGGAAGGAGTCATAAAATGTTGCTATCTTACACCTTGCACGCTGAAACAGCAGTCACTGAGGATGTAGAATTATGTTACATTTCTGAAGCAACAAAAGTGTACTATATGCATTCATTTATTTTAATGCAGCTCTGATGCCGTTTTATGAGTGATTTTCCACTTTGGGGTAAAAGCAGAACGAATGCCATTTGGTTCTGTTGAAACAAAAAGCTAAGCTCCTGCTTCCAACACACAAACCCCAATTCAGCCACTATTACAGAGAAATAAATATGCAACTATGGTATAAAACAGATTGACAGCTTGTTGTTACTGCTAGTTCTACGGAGACTAACTCTTGCTCTTCTTGTTGCACGGGACAGCAAGAGGCTAGCAGCATTGCTGGGTACCATGGTAAGTGCCCGTGGGAATGCTTTTACAGCTTGTTGCAGAAACAGAGCAAGTACTGCTATGGTATTTTGAAGTATAAGCATGGGAACATTGGAATACCTAGGGACATTTTTTAAAAGACCTAATGCCACCCAGGTACAGAGCGGACAACCTTCTATTTCCACCTAGCTTATAAGCAAGACAGATTCTCAGCAGGTGGCATTGAAGTCTAGTGAGAATATAAAACAATCAGAAAGGAAATATTAAAAAAAAAAAAAAGCCAACAAAAACAACAACAAAAAGATAACTGGATCGAGACCAACGTTCATTAGATTAAAGCACAAAGTAGTTTCTCAGGAATGTTTATCAAAGAAAACTTACATCATAAATTTTTCTTTGCCTGGAGAAGATCCAAGGCTGAGTGTCTCTTCTCTTGCCATCCAACACTGCGCTGAATCCAGACCGCACATTTGCTCACCCGCTTTTCCCCTTAAATAACACTTTCTATTTCTGATGTGGCTTTTGTTTTGTTTTACAAAGTTTAATTTCTCTTTCTTTGTTGATGCATTTTCCTTTTGTCATTATTTCAGAGTTGTGTAAAAGTAATTAGTGACATGATGCCAAGAACTGAACCTCGCAAGCAACCTAAATATTTTGATTCACTGAGAATGCACTCCATAATTTACAAAGTGCCTGACCCCTGTCCAATAAATAAAATAAAATAAATTAGATAACTTCTGCATGTTAACAACATTAGCCTTGCAGATAAAAATATCAAAATGCAAAAACAATGAATGCCACCACACCAGGTATCAGAAATTGTCTCTCAGCGCTTCTGCAAGAAACACAAGCATATTTTTACATACCTTTTTAGTATTTGACCCCATACGATCAATCCTATGAACCACCTTTGCTGGTATTTGCATGTAGTCACTGCCTTTTCCTGAGAGCAATGTGGCTCAAACTCTGCACAAAGATTTCACATGTGAGAATATCACAGGTGAATCTTGCTTCCCTAAAGAATTCTGAGCTAGCAATAAAATGGCAGCAGGTGGCTCCAGGAGGGCAAAGTGTGGGAAAAAGTGCAAGTGTGTTACTGAGTAAGGTATCGTGACCTAGCAGCCAGGATATAGTGTGTCCCCACAATATTCCATGAGCTCTGAGGACCACAACTGGCAGCTGCTAGGCACCCCAAGCTGGAGCTCATGGCTAGACAGGTAGCCTGAAGTGCCTTACAGAATCTTGCATGTTGGAGGCGTGATCTGCAAGACCACTGCAAGAGCAGTTTTGTTGTGTGGCTAACCCTAATATCTTGTACTTGGGCACGTGACGCAGAGATAAACACAAGTCTTTTTTTACTTCACAGATATGGAAATACTCTAGAAATCTAGACCAAACAGGAAGCTCCAGAAAAGTCTGTTCTCTGCTTTATATTTATCACCTTTTCTTTCGACAGAATGACTTCTTGTAATAACTGAAAAAGTAGAACGGAGTAACCTATTTTCCTTTCTAAAAATTTCATAAAATCTGTCTTTTCTCTGAGCAGACTTTTTGCTTTTTCTTCCTAGTCTCAAGATTAAAATTTACACTGCATCGTTCAATTTTTTCTCTGTTTCTGCTATATACATCTCTAGATGGCCTAACACATGAAGATCTCAGTACTACAGGAAAAGGCTTACTGCTGACAGATGACACTGGTATTATCAGTGTGATTTCTTATTCCATTTTCAACAACTAAGTCTTGCGTTTAGATCATTCCACCTACTTTGGTAAAATATTTCATAAGAAAACATGGGTCTCCTTTCTTTCCACTCCCTAGTAGTCACAGTCACACTAGAAAAGGGCAAGGTGTATCACAACATCCCTTTTTCTAGCCAATACGCAATACTATGCTTATGTTAACACCACAGTTGTGTAGCCAGCCTACCCATCCTCCTACACTGCAAGAAGAATCTTCCCTCTTTTCCCACTCTGACTTGATGGTTTCTGCCTCAGATGCAAATGTTTCTGCACTGTTTCACTATAATGGTCACAAGTGTTTTCAATTCATTAGTACAGATATGAAAACACACCTATTACACTCAGATTTTGAGTACCCTCATTGTAGTGTTTTCCTAGACCAAATTTCAATCATATACTTTTAGTTTTGTTCTCTGTGCCTTAGAAGGCTGTCTAATTCTCAGAAGTACAACTATTTTTCCAATAGGCCCTCATAAAGACGTTTTTCAAAAACTTTCTTTAAAGGCTGAAAATAAAGTATCTAATGACTATCCTCTACTATGTGTTGACGAGCTCAAGGAATTATCATTAGACATCATTTTTCTTTACAAAAACTATGCTGACTGATAGCCATAATATCACAATACTCATCTATATGTCTCTTAATTTTACTTTTTATTACTACTTCAACCCATTTATCAAGTAAGGAACAAAAATTCATTAGACTAATTCTCAGCATCAATTCTAGTGCTCAATTAAAGAGAAGCAGAAAAATTGCCTTCTCCAACCTCAGAGCTTAGAAGCCAGTATTAAAGGAAAGACTACATATTAAGTTAGCGGCTCTATCAATTTTCAGTAGTGCATTTTGGTATATCTGACTGTACCTGGTACTCTGCTGCTCTTCGTTTGATGGGTTTAGCACCTCCTTTTCCTTCATTCTTGTCTGTGACAGTAGCTAATCCTTAATATTGCAAAAGAATGGCTACGGGTTAGATTTCCCTCTTAAGTCTTCTATGATGGAATATGACAAGGAAATAATTTGGTTTTTCAGCAAAACCCTTATCCTCCTTACCTATTATTCTGTGTTAAATACTGAAGAAAAATATCCTTAACTTTTCTTGTATGCTATACTGCTGAGGGAAAAAAGCGATTTGCAAATGTGATGTGGAAAGTCTTTTAGAAAATATCTGAATTTACTCCTTGCAATTTCAGCAAACCAATCCATTCTCAAGATGCTACACTACTGTTTCAGGTGGGTACCTCTTGCACTTCAAGCTAGCTATAATCACGAAATCCTCCAGTTTTAGGTGACACCTATTCCAATAGCATGCTCCCTTTTCTAGTACTGTATACTAGGCAATGCAAACCAAGTGTTTGTACAACTTGGAACCAAGTCCATCTCCTAGACTTGCTAAGCTCTCAGGGGTTGACGAGCTTTCACCATACATTGATTTACTAAGGCAGCTTGTAAAATTAGAAACTCTCTTTGTCAAGGAGGTATGAAATGGCATCAGCTCTCAAAAGCTGAGAAGGAACTACAGCTTCCTGCATCATCCTATTGGGCCAGTGATTTTTTGAGATTAAGCCATTATGTAAGAGCTTTAATAGTCTCTGCATACGGTTGAACTAGGCCTTACAAGGAAAAATGCAGTATTTTTAGTAATGATCCAGTGATCTGCATTAACAAATCTGACTGCAGAGTTTTGTGCAGTACTTGCATTATTTTCATAGGTGGGAGAAAAAACTCAGGAACCAGGATGGAAAAGTGCCAGCTGTAACTAAAATCTGACAGATTATTTTTTTCTTTAAAAAAAGGAAATCTTTTTTTTCTTTTTACAAAGCTTATTAAATATTTGCTTGCATTAAAATTTTAGTTGTGAACAATGTTTTCATTATTGGACTATTGGTAAATATATGCAGTCTCCCTGCCATTCTCTCTGATACCCACATAGGATACATAATGTGACCTATCTCTAACGTACAGGACAGTTAACAAAAAGTTCTTAGCTCTGTATTTTTAAAGGTTGCTATACAAAAACTCTGTACCAAAACGGTTGTTCATATATGACTATTCAGCCACTAATATAGCAGAGTGAATACACAGTATGGTGGGGACTGCAGCAAGAAAACCTCTTAGGAACAGTTTGTTAGACTATTTCAATTCACAGGTTGACCAAACGTGGGAAATAACAGAAAGAAAGATCATCCCCACCTTCATGGGCAGTACAAAGGTAGTAGACACATTACATATGCTTTACTGGGTTCCACATCATGTGGACAGTGAGTCCCATGCATCTTCGTTGTTTGAGCCTGACTGCACACAGTCACTCTTCGCATAAATCAGGAACACCTGTCTAGGATTTTTAGATATTCAGCATCTGTTGCTGAAGAGTCAGATGTTGCTGAGCCATTGCTGGCCATCCAAAACTCTCACAGATCACTGCACAAAGCAACAAGGCAGTAGATTATCACTAAAAGCCATAGCCTATTGCTCAATTCCTTACAGTCTGCATGCCTACAGAAGTTTTCAGATTTCTCATGTTCACCAAGTCAGTTGCAAGACCGAAGAGGATCACTATAAGAAACACATACAAGCCTTGTGCCATCATTTTAACCTGGAAGCTAATACACTGACATTTCCTTACCAGAAAGTAAAAGTTTCCTTCCGTTTACAGACAATTCTTACTTCTGGTGATCCAAAATACATCTGTAATATCGAACTAATCTCCCTGACCATAATCCTTCTACTTACACCTTTATTCACAAGTAACCACCATGCAAACTTCTTTTTTTTGCATGTGTTTAAATACACAGAGCTGAAGGAAGTATTCACAGAAAGCACTCAGATTGGCTACTGTGATGCATTTCAAACGTTAAAATAAATACAAAAAAAAAATCTTGAAGAGATAAGTGTAAAGTGCCTTTATGAATATAAAGAATCTATAAAGCCGTCACTAGGTGGGTCCATAGCAGTGGATTAGACTTTGAGAGATGTTACACGCAAAACATTAATGCTTAAAACAGACGCAATACAGACCAAAAGAGAGTTTGGAAACAGGAAACCGGAAAATGAAATGGGAGAGATTCTTTCCTCCAGCTGCAGAGCCATCAGATCTTGAAACCACGGGGCTGTATTCTGCACTGCTGCCCATCCCTGTGGATGCTTCAGCGAGGAAGACTACAATTCAAAGGAATAGAAGTTGCTCGTGTTCTCTGGTCAGCAAGTCCACATGCTTCCACGAAAGTAGTAATTCTCCTTTATGCAGGAGTGAGAATGAGGATGAAGGAAGGTATTTATACAGACCCAAATCTCTGCATCTTCAAGCCAAAGGAGGAATGTTCCTAATTCATCCTTGAAAGTATTTCTTTGGGGCAGTGAGTGGAAAGGAAAGTGTCATTTCTTAAAGTACTTTCCTCTTTAACTGCTGTAAGAATAGGGTGTGGGTTCCAGGCAGAAAATCCATTAATTTTGGTCTGGTCACAGTTATTCAGATCTGGTAACACTTCAGCCACATGGGAAACTGCTCCAGTATGGCCACCATGACAGCAAGGAAGCAACAACAGGTATTTTCTCATTTCTGCTAAGCAGAAGCTCCTATCAGGATACAAAGATGATGGAAAATGTGGGTGGATTATTTGGTTCCAGCTGGCTCCACATCACACAGTGAAGAAATGCCACGATCTTTGACAGGTTCATATTAGCAAAAATCAAGTGAAAGATTATGGGAAAGCTTCCCATTCCATTATCAAATAATTTGGGGGAGGGAGAAGGGTGGGAGACGAGCGTTTTTTCTTTCTAAGCTCTTCAGAAACTGTCTATTTTTATGACCCTTTTAGTGTTGAAAGCATTGTCTGAAATAAGGACTAATCTCAAACAATGTGAAAGCAAATCTATCATTAAGACTTTTCAGAAAATGTAAAGCAGGAAGAAATGAGCTATTTTCATCGAGTGAAGCTGCTGTGCAGCAGGTCTAACTGACTGACCAGAGAGAGGTGCCAAGGTCCTGGGGCCCTACCAGGCCTGACCACCCCTGCCCACCCCCGGGTCTACTCCACCTACCCAGGCTCCAGGTCAGTCCCCAGAGCCATCAGCCTCTGACCCAGTGAGACTTCAGCAGGGTTGGATCCAGCTCCTCACAGCCCTGCCCACCCACAAGCCCACCTCCCCACTTGGCCTCAGCCTGGACCCAACCCTAGGGAGGTGCCTGAAGCTTGTGGGGTGCCCTGGTGCTCCTTGGATGGGGCTGTGGGACAGGCCCTGGCTGGGGTGCTGGAACGGGCACTGGCTGACAGGCCCTGCCCTGCCACCCTGGGGAGCCCTTGTGTTCCCCACTTAGTGGCCCCTGGGGAAGAGCCACCCCCTATGTCTACCATGATGATAGACTGCGATGCAACCCACCTATAACATAACTAATAACCAAATGTCAGTAATGAGACCCAGGCAACAACAGCTTCCAATACCTAAATCAAACAAAAATCAACACAGAATCATAGAATCATAGAATCATAGAATCATATTGGTTTGGGTTGGAAGGGACCCCAAAGATCATCAAGTTCTAACAGCAACAAAACATAACAGAATATTGGTGGAAGGTTCAAACTCTGCTCCCATACCACCAACATCCACCTATGATGTCGTGGGTCAACATCACAAAACAGGAGGAATTACTTTCGGAGCAGCCCTCATGTCTAGAATTAGGTGGCTTAATAGACTGATCTGTGACAGTCAATAAGGAAGTAGTAGGAACAGTATTCAAATAATATCCCCTGCTGGTGTTTGAATTCAGTGCTACTGAGGAACTGCTCCTTCCTCAGGGGAACTGCAGTTCAAAGTTACCTTCTGTCTTTGGATCTTCCCAGGCCACTTCTGTCAGGAGCAGAGAAGGGATTACTAAGTCCTCTGAAATACAGCCACAGGAGGAAGAAGAGAGGGCTGCAAAAATGGCTCTCTGTGCCCTGTATTCACAACAGTTCAACGATAAGGAGTAACTGAATGCACCTCAGAAGCTGGGGCTAGCCTTCCTCTGCCTGAAGGCTACAGATTCACACCTTGTTGTTCCTAACAACTTGCCAGGCGTTAAGGCTGTGACTACAGACTAGTCAAATGCAGTGAATCTCCCTAGAAGCTGCTACAAGATGTGAGAAGCTCACTTTGATGGGAAAGGACGTGACACAAAGACGATACGCTAACACAGCAGGGGAGGTGCCCAGCCGAGAAAAATGATGCTCTGGATTCCAGAGCCTGTTCTACAGCCTCTTCCTTCATTTTACATTAAACAGCCATGGATGAAGTATTAAGATTGTTTCATTACTTAACCCATTATGCTAGGACAGAAATCTCTTTCTGCTGCCAAATTAATCTTTTATTCTTTCTAGATAATTTGAACCATTTCGTTAAGAGAACTGCAGATCTCAGCTAGTCCTAGATTATTCTGCATTCTGGTGCTTGGGCTACTCTCATAAAAATTGAGAAATGCACACCTCTACTCCCTTCAGTGAGAGAAGAGACCAATCCACACAGAACAGCATTCTGAGAGACCTCTGAAGAGAAGAGCTGCTACTTTTCGTTTATACCAAGACAGCAGCACTTCTGGGTAAGCTTTATTTTAATTTAAAGAAATTCATGCAATTGGGAAGTTTAGGCACAATCAGGGCAGACAGAAGCTAAGAAGAGGTTCTTGGGATCACAAGATTTCATTTAGGCACTTACGTTCTGTCATATTCCACTTTAAACATTCTCAGATCCGAGTCTAAGTGCAGCTTCAATTAAAGAGAACAAGACATTCCCTATGTAAAGAAAATGGATGTGGTTGGAATAAAACTGCCAGACAGGAAAGAGGCTGGAAATACACATAAACGCAAGAGTTTGAACCTGATATTTAACAATCTCTTAAAATCAGAATCTTTCTAAAAACACACATTTTCTATAACCTTAATACCTGCTTAGAGTCATTCAAAAGTTCAAGGAGTGGCAACTGTTAATTTTTTTTAAAGCGTTACTGTCAAATAACACTAGGATATATTCAGAATTTGTCACATGATTCTTCCAGTACAGTTAAACAACACACTCAGCCAAGACAGCATAAGATAGCAGCGCTAGAGAATGAGTTAAGTACTATTTTATCATCAGGACACTCTCTCAAATGAACTCTCTAAAGATACTTACCTTCCGAGCAATTTTGGCTATAAAACTAGCCCTGTTTTGACTTCAATATACATCACTAAATTATACTTATATAAAATCTCTAGGTATAGAAAATATAATTGAGGTAAAGATAAGTTGTCTAATAGTATGCACAGGCAACTGCAGAGTAGGAATTTCCAAGTTTTTAATGCCAGTGTTGGTCTAGCTTTTTTCAGATCTTTAGGCAATGTTCTGTCAAGTCTCACACGAGTATACCAGTTCTAAAAAATAGTTAGCATCTATTTTGTGGGGTTTCCAGGAGAATAATCTAGTTAATGTTTTTACAACACTTTCAAAACATAGAATGCTGTGTAAGAGCAGAGAATTGCTTAAAAACCTGACAATGGATCTGGAAATTTCCTTTGGTGAAACGGTTGCTTGACATCCACAATTTCTTTCATCAAGAGACTCTATTTTCCTTGAATCACTGCTAGTATGTTATTAACTTGCCCAAGTAGATGGCAAGGATTTGTGGAAGCCAAGACAAAAGTTCAGAACACAGGTGGATCTCACTGGGGCTATAGACTGCAACCTCCTCTGGGTTTCTTCTCATTAATCATCTATTACTAAAAAGGCGGAGATAGTGCAAGGGATGGAATACTACTTACTGGATGACCTGGAAGCGTACTGAACATTAATTTGAAGAAAACGTAATATTTTCTCTTGAATTTATGGCTGCTCTAAAGAGGTGAGGCTAACAGGGGTAGCCATTATACCCGACATGCTGTTTGGTGTGGTATTTGGATTTAGGTCAATTGAGGATTTTACAGAAATATCCAGGATCTTGAATAATGTGGATTGAACAGAAGAAAAACTGTTATAAGTTTGTTATATTGCATGTAAATAATGCTGGGAAAAAAAAACCCTCTCAGATTATATACTACTTGCTTCCAAATAAGCAGGAAGAAAAGCAAAAGGCAGAGGAAAAAAAAAAAGCAAAACACCAACAAAACTGAGAACTTTTAAAGTTCTTCAAAAAGGTTCTGTTCAAGCAGCAGTTCAAAGTATAGACTGGTTCTTATTTTATCTTTTAGTTGGCTTATCCATCCACCATAAGGACTTCTTTAGTTCCTGTAAAACAACTGTGTGTTCAGGAGAGTGTCTATTCTGAAAATGTTTCTATTCATAAAAACAGTCTTGCTGAATTCTAGCTTTCCAGTATGTTTGCAGCTCAATGTGAGATTTACTGGCTGACAGATAAAAGATGTCTTTTTCAAGCACCAGTCCTGAACACTCAGTAAGGGATCATAAAATCAATCTGGTTACCTAGTGGCTCATCCAGCAACAATAGGAATAGACAATTTGTTCACTGTCAACACGTGGATAACTCCATTGCCTTTGCAGTCTTCAGTGGGATTGTACAGTTTAGTCAGAATACAGCCTTGCCGAAGAGCTACGCTCAGACGTCTGCTCCTGATGCACCAAACAAAGGAAGTTTCATACTACTGTTCTCTGAAACTGCCGCTCATACAGTGTAGAGCAGGGGTCGGCAACCTTCCAACGGTGATGTGCCAGATTGTAATTTTCTTTCCCAAATTAGAGTTTAAGAATGCTGGCAGGAACTTTGAAGAAGCCAACAGACGCTGCCTCTCAAAGAGGCAACATGCTGCCAATCAGCTGATTGGCAGTATCTGCCTCTGTGAGAGGCAGGGGCTCCGGCTTCTCAGGGAATCAGGATCCTGGTAGGAGCCAGTGCCTCTCAGAGAGGCCTCCTGCACTGGCCTTCCTATGTGCTGTTATAAATCTGTTCTGTGGTGTTGATGCCATATGTGGCCAGGTCCCAGCTTTTACCCTAAAAATCTGCCCAGAATTCTGGGCCATGTCCCAGTTTGAGCATCGGTTCTAGGGCAAAGGCAAAGGATGAAAATATAATAGAATGTAGCACTCCCTGAAGCCTGCAAAGTAATGGGAAATAATATAAACGTCCCCAGTTGTCCAAGTTTGTAGCTTTGAGTTTCTCTCATGGGACACATGGGCAATGCCCTAACACACATTTTAGAGAAAAAAATCACTCACAATACTTACATGTGCTCTTGTACTTTCTTCAAATATCTCTTTCATTTTCAGGACTCCCCATACATTTTCATTTGAAGAGGAAATAAATGTTCAGGCAACATACTGGCTAGGGCAGAAGAGATCTCTGCAAGCAACTCTGCACATTTTAGAATGAAAAATACTCGAGAAAACAAATGGTTCTTTTCCAAGATGTTTTTGTGAGACAGAATTATCTGAGCTTAACTGAGAAACAGAGACCATCTCTATTTTTTTCCCCAAAAATTGTAAAAGGAGAACAGAGTCTTCCCATCTCTTTCAGATTTTTAGCAAGTTGTGCCACATTTTAAGGGCATGCAAATGATGTATATAACCGGTGGTGCTGCTGAGAAGTACTTCCCAGAGATTGAATCTGAGCGTGGAACAATGCTCTCCTCAATTCTAAACCTTCCCGCCAAACTGAGCAGCAACACAGTTGATAGAACTGCCACCATGTCCTCTTCAGGACGTTTAAGAGCACTGCTGGCTATTTCCAGTCTCCCTACATCCTTGTCTATGGAGGCTGTAGTTCACAGTCTTCCTCTGAGAACGGCTGTGGCCCACCATTTGCGCCACTGGCAGTACCTCATGGGTTTTGCTCAGTAAATAGTCTGATTCTGCTGAGTTGATAGCAGCTGAAATTGTTGGTGATATATTGTCCTAGCATTAAACACGCTGTCACCTAGCACGATGATTGACTAGAGTCTGAAACTTGGCAGAATAGTGTTTTGCAGTTAGTTTGGCATTTCTTTATTAAGTTCAGGTTAGATTCACTTAAGGAGTGTGCTTGCCAGCAATGCCATGTTTCAGAATTTATATACATTGTGATGATTAATGATCTATTTACAAAGATTTACATAATGAAATTCTTATCTATTTTTCCTGCCCAACGTAAAACACACCTATCATTGTATTCTGTTGAAGCAAGCCAAATTCCATTTGAAAAAACACTGTCAGACCTCAACATGGGATCTTTCCATAATTTGCACAAATCCAAAAAAATCTAAACAGGAGAGCATATTTTTAGGAGCTAATGTTGTTAAAAAATGACACACATTATACAAAAATAATGTTCACTTTTTGTTTTTTTCTCCTCTTCTCTTTGCCTCTATGTTCCTCTAATTTAGTGAGGCACCTAGAAATGTTGGATGCTTTGAGCATCTGCCTCTGCACCTATGCAATTATTAGAACAGAATTATTGTAATAGAACAATAGTGCCTAGGAACCTCAGCCACCGCTGGAAGGTGGTTGCTACATAAGCACAGAGTTCCTGCCCCAGGTAGTTTGCAACTCATGAAACTTGGGAAAAAAAAAAAACAACAAAAAACAAAAAAAAAAAACCAAAAACAAACAAACAAACAAAACAAAAAAAAACCAACTTGCATGAGGCAGCAGTTAGACTGGAGCAGCATGGAAGCAATGAAATGTATTTGCTCAAGATAATTATGCACTGGTCACAGAGACCTATCAAGCTTTTTTTAGATATTAAGACAAACCATCAGCCCAGCCACAGCTTCAACAACTTTATACACCTCATTGTCCACTTTTGCCAACTGTTTACCATTGTTTTGTGGTTTACTGCTTGAGAATGGCTCAACTGTACCATTTCATCTTCTGCAGTATTGGACTTTCACCCGTAGCTGTCATTGCTACTTTGAAAGTTGAGAGTATAGACTGAAAGACGCAGCTGTGCTATGAAGCAGTTATAAAGAAGTTATTAATCCCTACAAGCATATAAATTGCCATGCCCAAGTGCAGTATAGTTTCTCAAGTATATTTTACTCCTCCTCTCAAATATCAGTTTCTCTTGTTCACCTTCCCTTATGATATCTGTAGATTTTTTTCTGAAGTACTTAGGGCCAGATGCTCAAAAATGCCTTAAAATATAACTAGTAGATCATTCTGTAGTATTCAAAACTGCTTACAGAAGTACTGCTTAGGCACCTTTGAGAATTCCAGCTGACACGGATGAATCTTCCCGTGACTAAATATCTTGGGCACTCGAGCAAATGTCATTTTTTTTCTCCTGATGGGTCAAAACTTCCTTCCCTTTCCATAGATAGCTCAGTGCTCTGTGGCAATAGTAAACATTTTCTTCCTGGGTTAAATGTGGGAGCTGCCAAGTTTTCCCTTTAAGTATTTAATTAATCTTATTGCCAGAGTATTCTTCTTGAAGCCTTGATAAAGAGCCACTCAGCGCTCAGAATTAAAATTTATGGGAAAGAAAGCTTGGATGGTATTTGTTTCACCTAACAGTATACATCTTCAGCATAGCTGTTAATGTTTGAGCAGGGCTCCGTTCACAGTTAGCAGAGAAAAGCAGGGTCTCGTAAGAGAAGACTGATTTGACCCATTCTAAAATAGGTACTAAAGGATTTGGTGAACTGCACCTCACAAGTGCCTGTACTTCTGCACTGACTAGAAAGGAAGAACGGACAGCAGTATAGTATCTACCTTGAAGACACGTGAACTTAGGCAAGAAGAATTGCACCACTGTGTCTGGAGGTTAAAGCAGGATGCCGATAGTCCAGTTTTATGAATTCCTTCTCTGTCATTAACTCTAAACACAACCAGCAGCAAATCATTTAACTTCTCAATGTTTCAGTTTATGTATCTATAAAAAAGGTATATTATAGTGCTGTTACATTCTAGATAGGCTGCAGAGTCATAGCAAGGCAAAACTAGCTCTTGAAAGTGTGTTGAGAACCTCAGAGGGAATATATTAAATATGTGCAAACCATATTAAAGAGACTACTAAAGAATGGGGAAAACAACTGACAAGTCTTGGAGCAAGGAATAAAAGAGATTAAATTCCACTCACTGCACATAAACGTTGTGAATAGTCTATCTTACAAACGTTTAGCATGTTGCACATGCTCAAGAGATCTAATATTTCAAGGTGGATTTTCTCTACACTATGAGAAGCAAGGAACTTGGTTAAATTGTCATCTAGAGTTACAGAGCGCACACAAGCTAGGAGAGTTTATTGTGCTGCTAAGCCTTGTAACAGTGCAAATGAAGCTCTTGTTGCAGGGTGCTAATCTTCTCAGAACTCTTATTAAAAATGGATGATTGCATCTACTTGCAAACAGTCAGAGCATCAGTTATTGATTTACTAAGCCCTCAAGCATTACTCCCACTACATTTTTGCTAGGGTTTTATGAAAATGTAAGGGAAAAAAAAGGAGGGCTAAGATGGCCATTTTCATGGCTTTTTTTTTTTTTTTCCCGACCTAAAGGTGTCCAAAGGAGACATGTGTTTAAGTTATTAGCAAGGACAACACAATAAATTTTGTTTCTGGACTTAGCACTCTCCCAGTCTATCTGGAAGCAAATGGTTAATGCTCCACGCACAGCCAGAGGTGCTGTAAAAGAGGGAGAAATTGAGCACCCGAGATGATTATAGCTGAAAACATGACTCTAATGTAGGGAAATAATTCATATTTAAATAATTGATTATTATCTACAAAGTTATCATTATAATCATGTTTATAATGAATGCATGTTTTACCAATTTGAAATAACTAAGTATTCTAATCTTAGCAAGCTTAAAGAAAGTCTGTTAATGAGATAAGAATATTTTCCTTTCTGCATATGTATTAACTGCTCTTCTTTTTAGTTCAGAAAAGATGCTTGCAAATGGATTACTCTGGGATGTGTTCTTCTAATTTCACCAGTGTGAGAGCAGGTAGTAACAGGAGAAACACTGAAACACTGCTGTGAAAAAAAACCTCGATAGCTATGGGTTTTAAGTTATCCCTGCTACTTCAAATTGATATAGTCTTTTCCTCTGGTTCATTGTGCAATGATGTCTTCACTTCTGTATTTCATTAGTGGCTGTGCCAAATCCCAGTCCTGAATATCTGTGAAGCATTTTCAGTGCAAGGCTGTGGGATACAGAGCATCCTTATTTCAGTGGAAACTGATGATGCTCTTACAGGAGCACATTCTTTGAGTTCCCTGTGTGGCATTTATTTTTCATTTTTCCCTGGTAGAGTACAATCTTTCATTTCAAATGAAACCTGTACTATAAATATCAACACCGTAGTTACTTGGAAATCTATGTTTATACTAGAGGAGGTGTTAACTTCCACCAAAATCAATGAAATTTAGGAATTTAAATCTCTTTAGGTACTGGGGATTTAGTCCAATGTAGTGAATTCTAAAGATCTTATACTTTGAAACCAAGTGGCAAACAGTCACAGGAGAATATTCCCGCTCACTTTACAAATAGGTCTCCACATCATCTATATTTTACCTAGAGCTGGTGAATCTCTGATGACTTAGCAGCAGCATCTTTATATTTATGATGAACATCTTGATATGTGGCATGTGGACACCTTCACTGTGTGCAGACCTCAGCGGTTCTGGTCAACAGATGGATTCAAATTCAACATTAATCATTAAGGTTGGAAAAGACCACTAAAATTACCTAGTCGAATCCATCAACTACAATGGATTTTTTTGTTCTGTAATCAAAAAAATTCAATCTTATGAACTGAAAGGAGTTAGAAGCATTTAAAAGTAACCTAAAAATACTGTTTTGTCCATTTTTGCAAGACGCTCATTACTTAAAATGGCACATGGCAAACCTGGTCACGAGTAATAAACTGATCTTTTGGGAAAAGAAGTAGTCTTCTTGTTACAATATCTCCACTGCTAACAGGTAAATTTCCTTGATAACTGTAATCAGCACCTGAGGTTCCAATTAATGCTACCAAACATCACTCTTCAGGGGTAAATAAATTGAAACAGAATACTTTCACTTTTTTAATAGCGTTATTATTCATTTGTGTATTTTAGCTCAAAACAATAATCTGGAGTAAACTTGGTTTTGTCAAAACGCCAGGAGTTAAGATCTGGCTGCAGATTATGCCCTGCATGTGTAATCACATGTGTGTATGAAAGAGAAATGAAAACGCAAAGAGAAGATGGGAAGCAGAGCTGTTTGTAGTACCACTATCCTCCTGCCTCTCCTCCTGCCCTTCCTTCTCCGTTTTATGAGCTCCTGGAAAGGGGAAGGCTCAGAACAGGCCTCATGAAGAGGCAGTGCTGCTACGGAGCCCAGAAATACCAGGAAACAAAACAGAAGCCCTGGGGTCTAGTAAACAACATACAGTCTCTGTGGACTTTTATCCACTCAGAGCGATTATTTTTACAGCATCCAGAAGGCTAGTGTATATACTGATAGGGGCTACAGTAGCAGAGGTTATGCCTCTGCCTTCACGTGGAGAAGCCGAACCCTTCAGCGAGGCATGTGCAGGCAGAGAAAACATGCATGAGGCACATCTCAGGCCTGCAGCAAGCCCTCGGCCAAGCTGGTGGGGAAGTCAGCCACTCGGCACTTTCCTTAGGTTCCACATAATGAACCTCTCCTCTGTTTAGTTCTGACACAGCATAAAACAGCTGCTCACGTGCAGAGCAGTATAATATCAATGTCCTGCAGCCTCAGCCCAGATATATCTTAGTGGCTGCTAATTGGTAGTTTGCCATCCCAGCCCTTTCCCTAAATAGTAATGCCCACCTTCAAACACCCTTAAAATTGTCTTTGAAAACGAGTTCACATTTCTGCCATTGTTAGTTCAGAGATCTATCCAATTTCAGGCTTTTCATGTTTATTAATTAAAAGGTGACTGAAAATGACATTATCAAAGCCTGCATTAAATTGCTCTCTTTGTTTTATGATGGTTAGAGGTCCCCAAATGGAATTGAAAAGGCCACATGTGTTACAATTATTATTTTTTTAAGCAGACATCACTTTGTCATCATATACTAGACTCAAAGCTAGAGGCCAGTCAAACACACAAAAGAATAGCCGGCTTTTTTCTCTTTCAAATTATTGATATGTAAGAGAGAGGACAGAGTAATTGTTTAATCACTGGCACATTGCTTTAAATCTAATTCTCAGCACACACAGAGAAAACACAAATGGATAGAAAGGGCACCGAGGCATTTGAGTTGATTGATGGCAGGTCAGTGGCCAATGCACAATAGTTTAGATATAAAACGCAGCAAATTAAGAGCATCACATTCCAAAAGCGTTATATGATCTCAACCGGAGAGATGGCTAATACTATTAAAACATAGAAATAACGGCAAACGTGTTCACAGAGCTCACACTGGTGTGCAATACTCCACAGTGGATCACACAGGTAAAGAAAAGGTTAAAAAGTGAGGAAGAGGTATAGTTAGCTACGCTTTTGAACACTTGCTCTGAACCAATATTTGCTTATTGGAATAAGTTGTATGCTCCAGAAGCTGGCCCTTTCAATTCCAAAAATGATAGTGTTAGTCATCAAAAGCAGTCCCAGTGGCCTCAAATAGTACAGGCAAGCCATCCAGTTTCCAAGCTAAATTCGGGTACATCCCTACAGCACAGGGGAAGCCTATTTACACAGCAGATAACTTTTCACATAGCTCACAGTTTTGTGCCTGCTTGACATGCGCAGCGCACTACTGATCTGGTCAATTCACTTGGTCTCAATTATAAGGCAGGAACAAAGTCTCTGTAATTATTGCACTCTCCAAGGTTTTCTAGCCATTTCACGTCATTAGTTCTGAGGAGTTTTTAAATGCTTATTTCTCTTCAATTCCTGTGATATGCATTATATTTTTAACGCAAATATTTAATGCTTGCAGATCACAGGAGACCATACAGGTGAAGAGATTATAAAACACAGAAACATTTAGAAGAACACATAGCAAACTAGCACCAAGCACTCCTGGAGGTTTGTAAGGACAAGACGTCCCCAGTTTTCTGACCACCCTCTGTGGATGTCTGTGTCAGAGAAGCGTGAAAGAGCTTTTACAAAGTTTTGAAAATGTATTATTAGGCTCTGGTTTGAATAGGAACTGGAGTAGAAAGTCATTGTCAACAGCTGGAGAGTTAGCAACTGATAGAAGAATCAACAGAGCTCTGGAAAACCTCTGCAAGTGCAGCTGGAATTGGGATCACTTATAGAGCTGTATGAGCTAATCATGGGAATTTCGGGGATACCTTTTTTACACCGTAAAAATATGGCATTACTGCTCAAGGCTACAGTCCCGGCTACTTTTTACATCCACATGAAACACTGTGGAGTGCCAGAACTTGAGCACCATTCCAATACTCAGGTCTGAGAACTCATGTTTTGCAGGCACTACGGGCTCTTGTGTGTTGTCGAAATGGAAGCTAAGAAATTTTTTCAAATTCAAGTTCTTGTGGATCAGTTCATGTAGCTGTAAACAATTTGGCTACTTACCAAATGTGTACCAGATTCTGCCCTTTGACTGCCAGACAGAAAAGATCATGCAGATCACTGCCTGATCAAGTGATTTGTTATGACCTAATTGTATATTTAAATGTAAACGCCTTTGGATTTGCCTGTAAGGACACAATTTGACCCTTTCCTGTTCTTTTCTAGCTGAAATTTAATTATGTCTAAGTATTATCTACTAACATTACTTTAACCAAATATTCCTCCTGTTCAAATAATTTCTTTTTTCAGGACAGAGGAAAGAAGCATGACTTCTGCTGGAAGTTGCGATGCAACCCAGCCTTTCCTCTTCTTGATGTTACCCACCACAAATGATAGGACTGGGAGAAAACTCAGCTAAGAATACTTCTTGACAAGAGAAACATTCCAAAGCATGTATCTCTCTCACTGCTAACTCGGAGTGGTGATTTCAATAGGACTGTTGCTCGTTTGCAAAATTCAGCAAAGTAAATGCAAGTTTGGGACTGAAAATCCTGATTTTGTCCAAGGACCTAAAGAAGCCAAGTAATAAATCAGATGGAGAACTACTTATTTGATTATAGTAGAAATCCATCATAAGACCAGGGCATTTCTGTAATACATTGTGGCTGAACTTTGCTGCTGACTGCGGTATAGCAGCTCTGTGAATGAACAGAGAATTTCAGTCCCTAGAGCTCAATTCATTAGCCTGCACAAGCATGAACTTTACCTCTTTGAAAGACAGAAAGAACGGAACTATTTCACAAGTATTATTGGTTCCATACATATGCCCAGTATAATAAAACATACTACATTCATATATTTTAGTTGGATATCTGGCTATTAACAGAGAACATTTAAGATTAAAAATACACTTCCCTCCCACAAAAAGTACCGGCTTAGCAAGTGAAGATCGCTTTCATGATGCCTGGAAATTTAACAGCCTCAGGAGATTGTTGCAGATCAATAGCATTGTCTTCTATGATGGCTAACCATTTCACTACGTTTATAAAATAACACTTTCCTTAAGAACACCAGGTCCAAGCTACATGTTGCAGCTTTTCTCCCTAGATGCACTGTTTTTCTTTTCAATCGAAACTGCAGAGAAAGTAAATACTGTCAGATCAGACAGTGTTCCAAGCAGCCATCACGACAACTTCATCTTAGTATGTCAACATACCAAGCGTTTCTCCTAGATACCTCTATGGGCCAGACTCAGTGACCCCAGTGTCAGAAAAAGTTTCTGCTAGCTAGATAACAGTAACAAGAATGTTGCTCCTTAGAGAAAATGAAGTAGATGAAAGACCCAGTGAATGAGGAAGAAGAATGGACATGCAGAAGGGGATGCTGGAAGGAGGTAAAAAGGAAAGCAAGGAAGAAAGGTGTTAAATAAAACCAGAGTACATGTATGCAATAAGGGAGGAAAGGGAAAGAATCTGAGCTGTGAGTGACTGAGATTATACAAAAACCCCTCCAATTTTCAGTCACTCTCTCCTTTTATTCATACTTAAACATGCGCAGCTCACTTTGCTCTCTTCCCAAAGAGATCCCTGTGCTACTTCCAGAAACACTGAAGCCCCCCAAGATCTATTGTGGCTGCAGGCCCAACTCTCTTTGCATGGTTTCCTTTCATGCACCTGGCAGGGCTTGTCTTCTTGTCCCACTGTTGGACTTCTACAGCCGCTTTTTAGTAATGCATCAGTCACTACAGGGCCGTAAGTGCAATGGAGGAAGGGGATTTACAACTGAAAAGAGCTAGGTAAAAATGCTACCTTCTTCCAGATGCCCATTTAGAGATAAAACACTATGTAAAGGTATTCATTCCTACTCAAGAAAGTCTGTAGCAGCTAACTCTTGCCAACAGAAGCTACTGCAATAATTTTTTTAAAGTGTGACAGATATGGAAAAGCCTGAATGATCAGAAAGCATTTTTTGTTTGTTTGTTAGATCCAAGGAGACAAGCTGTTATTTTATTGCTCTGTGTAGATGCTCCTACTTTGATAGACAAAATGTCTAGAAGAATTGGACCACAAAGTGACATAAATCCCAACAGAACAAAAATATATCCATTACCTATGGTATGTCTAGAATCAATCTCTGTGAGGGATGATTATAGTATTGACCTGAGATCTGTCAGTACATTTTGCTTTGAGAAGTCTCTGGTGCTTGTAGACAGAGTCCCTGTGGGGATTGTCTTTCATGTACACCAATATGGACTGAATACTAAAAAAAAGTCTTGTGTATGTGCTTTGCTTATCTAGATTACAAGAATTAATGCCTGTTGAATAATTAGTTGGATATAAGTTGGATTAAAATCAGGTCACGAGGGAAATGAACATACACGGTACGAAAGGATTCATATCACCAAGTACTTAGTGACCAAGATACTAAGTGAGTCCCTCCACAGTAGAAGACTTCTCACCTCAATGCTCCACCTGCTTGGACAAAATCCAGTCAGCATCAGAGTAAATTTGGTAACCAGGATGGCAGCAGAAAAGAATCAGAAGCTACAGAGGAGATAACAAGCAACAGAAAACCCTAGATGCTCAATGCATTGTAACTTCTAATTGTTAGAAAGATCCTTGTGTTTCCCTGGAATTATCAGTTTTTTTTCAGACAGTCAGACAGTCATTTGGTCTCTGAGGAAAACAGAAGAGATATTGTACCTCCTTTGACAAAGCAAGATACACCCAGTCTGAGCAAAATAACTGCAAAGCCACACAGAACTGCCTTCAAACATCACACCACCACTCAGACGCAAGTAACCCACCCATGCCAAAGAGTCAATTCATGTACAACAGCAGAGTTCTGCTGGAGGGAAGAAAGACCCACAGAACACAAACCTTGTCCTGTAACCCAGCATGATGCAGATGGAAGAATCAAACTCCTTGTTCCCCTGGACACCAACCAAAATAAAGTCAGGAATTTAACTATGCTGTTGACTAATAGAATTAAAACCAGGTACATGAAATTTGAGAATGTTTCACTACGCTTAAGGTTGTCTTGGCAGTCTGTTCATCACACGGGAGCTAAACCATGATTTGAGAAGTAAGGTAACAAGCTGAACGCCATAGCCCAGAGCCTCCAGGCGGTCAGACGATCTCTGTCATCCTCTTTTCTCTTATACACAGGAAAACTGTGATCAGCTAAGCAGGCCATAACAAAGTACTGAAAAGAAATACATGTGCTGCTCCCTTCTTTCAAGAATCATAATCCCAACGCTCCTTGAGAACAAATGGAAAGTTACTCCGCCTGTGACACACATCATTGCAAGGGCAGCTGGTATCTCGCCCCACAGAAACATACAACACAGTCTTCTCTGTCCAGGATGCCCAGGGCTCATATCAATAGCTTGGGAGCCAAAGAGAGAAGAAACTCACAGACAGGTGACAGCTAATGTCCCTCAAGAATGCCAGCACACATCCCATGCCAGTACAGGGCTGAGCATGTGCTATAATGCCAATGACACCTGGCAATGCCAGATTAATATTGCTCTCAGATCTTGTGAGAGTGCGCATTTGTGTCTGATCTCATGATACAGTTTAGGCATAAAAGCCTTGTTTCAGCTTTTCAAAAATCTCTGCTCACCCCGCCCTATTGCATGGAGGCACCAGCCGTGTAGCACTTAGGGGATGGTAAGTCGTATTTCCAAGATGCATTAAGTCTGTCACAAAAGGTTTCTGAACTGAAACACTGGTCATAGAGACCAGAACTGACCCAAATAAGCATATACATGGACAACTGCTTTAAACCCATATACACAGATGAAGACTGTCTTGCAATCTGTAGCCATTTCAAACTTTAGCATTGAATCGGCTTACAGAATGGGGCACAGATAGCACATTGCGGTGGCTGATGCATTAAAAAGGGTTTTTTAGTTAATTTGCAAGTTCGTCCATGGGATAAAACTTTCAAATTCCCACTATAACTACATCAAATTGGAATAAATACATATTTTGCATGCTTATAAACACATATATGCAAAGTGAAAACATACATACCAGATGCTTCTCTTTAAAGTACTCGGTTTGGTTGATTAGACAAAGGAAATCCCAGAAATGTTCCCATATCCACTCTACATTGGAGTAAGTAAAGCCCCAACACTGTGTGAGGACCAGGGTCCAAGAACTGCCTGTCCTCAGCCAAAAGCTCACCCTCACTCTGTGATGGGGCTTTCCTCAGCACTCCAGCTGGAGAGCCTACAAACCACGTACTCACACTGAATCATGTAAGTACTCTGGACCTTGCAAGATCAAGACTCAATGAAGTATTTAAGAGACATGCATACAAAACCAAAGGTAACTGACATCAGGAATAACCAGGGAGTGTATGGAATTACTTTTAAATAAGTCTTTGTAATTATATAAAGAGGAAAAGCAACATTTGAGGATGAATAATTAGAAAAGACAGTCAAATGTTTTGTTTTTAAATCTGAGAGACAACACATGCTTAAACCCTTAAATTTTGTACAAGAAACATCATTGCAGAGGAAGTGTCGACAGCTCAAACAATCACATGGAAACTCATGTTGCAGTGGGAATTGCTGAGGTAACTTCAACTAAAGCAGCACAAAGGTTGCTCCTATTTACGAAGTCACATATAGATCTCATCAAGCTACTGCTAATTTCAAGAGTGTTTTATCACAGCTGGGAAGAATTCATACCATAGAAACCTTGGCTTTACAAAATAGTGGTTTTCAAGTATGCTAATTATTTTATAAGTATACAATGACTGAAAATACTTTAAAGGTAAACAGAAACAAGAGTGGATTGAGGCTGTGGCTTAGAATTGAGGTGGGAGACCTTTCAGTACAAGCATGTAAACAATTTCAGCATTGTTTTTGACGGATTAATACATTACGCTTCCTCTTCTTTTTTTTCCCCATATAGTTATATCAAAATTTAATGAGCAAGAAAATGTAAGGAAAGGAAAGAACAGCTAAGGAATCATTTAGACAACAAAGATTTACTGGCCATAAAAATCCTGAATTAAAGTTGTTCTTATTACTATTTACATCAAATTAGTATTCAAAATATAATTGCATACTTTACAAATAAAGGGATATAGTTTCTGTCCTTAAAAGTTTACATCTAAAGACAAGGAGAGTTGAACACCTTTATCTCCTTGCAAGACTTAACCTGCTAGGCTGGGTTCCTAGTCAACATCTGTGGCTTCATTCACCAGTCAGCTGTGCAGCCAAACAAATGAGCTTTCTACTGGTATGCAGCCACAGTTCTATGGCTTTAACTCAGATAAGCAAGGCTAGTTACGATATATTTTTGAACTGGTTTGTTTTCTTCCATGATGTTGAGAGAGAGGAAAGCTCCCCAAGTCCCTCCATTTCCATAGACCATATATAGGAACAGTAATAAACTAAATTAAGAGCAACTTTGAACATTTTAGTCTATGGATTACCCTCACAACTGAGTCTTATCAGTCATTCCAGTCCCTCTCCAAAAGCTAATTCGAGAACCACAAATAAGAGAGCAAGCTGCCTTTACTAGCTGGATATTCCTTGTGCTGACTGCTCTCTCATTTGCCTGACATTCTAAGCCTTGCATCACCTTGGTTATTTTGAAAGAGAGAGAATATTATTGAGAAGAAGACCTCATTCCACTGCTCACAATGACTTTTCCAGGCCAGTTATTAATTTCATGCGCATCATCTGGAGCAATTTATTATTCGGTATGCTGGAAACTCAGCATGACTATAACCCATCAAAAGAAAGATCTAGACAGAATCTCACTCAGAAATTCTGACAAATCTGACTATAGGCGCTGCCATGCAACTACATAATCCTGATGGACCAGTCATAATGTATATAAACACTGATAGACCAGATCTGCCCAAAGATGGCACTTTTGTTGGAAGACAGATGTATCTGCTGCTGCTTAAATGCACAAAAAGAGACAGAGATCACAAATTGGTCATGCGGTTTCTTCCTATGCATCCACTGCAGCAGTTTCCTACTGTTCAGCAGCACCTGAAGGAAACTGAACCAGAGCCACTGCTCAGACATGATGATCTTCAACGTCCAAACCACAGTCAACAAAAAAATTAATTCAAGCAGCACTATAGGGCATTTTTTTCAGGATGATGCTTGGGGATTTAACTGCAAAACTCCCATTATTAATGGAAGTGGCGCAGCTAAATCCCCACATACTAAACTGAAAATATCGCCTTACATTTCTCTCTGGTACCACTCCTGATCTATGCTGACAGCTCTCTCATCATGAATAACATTATGTCAGGCTGCCCAATGATTCCTGAAACTGTCAACAATGTTTAAAGTCAAGTGCTCCAAACTTTTTAAAACTTAATCATCTTCACTCTGGAACCACAAAAGTTGAATGCAATAGAAAATGTGCAGATTCACAGCAAGTTTTATTGACTTGCTGGCCAAAGACTTCATCTAACTGCTGAAACATTTACATACTACAAAGCACCGTCTATAGAAAAACTGTCTATAAAGTTCAGAATATACAGGAGAGAGCAGAAAACTCGTTGAGTAAGTATGGAGAATAGCATACAGTGTACTGGCTTTTTATGGTAAATTATCAAAGCATTCAGTCATCCAATGCATGCCATCAGCCCAGCTTGGGGAATTTTTTAACACTATATGCAAGCACAGATAAGGAAGAAAAAGTCTTGAGACATCTTAATTTCCTTGTCTTTTTCTGTTTATATCTGACTTACAGTGCCAGCTTTCGAAGTGTAGAAGACCACCAATCCTTTCATTTCCCTTCATTTATTTTTTTTTTTAATTACTGCTCATCAGTGTGATGAAAAATTCCAAACTGAAAGCTTGAAGAAAGAGTAATCAATGTACACAGGTCCACAGGGGACACTAGTAAAGAAAATACCACCAAATGTTCTTCTGAAAGGAGACCAGTTAACTGGACATTTTTCAATGGCTCAATTAAAAATAAATGGATATACAAGACATTTCAAATTGAGTGGCTGGTAAATGTTGCATACATTTATACACTGTGTTGTGCAATCTTTTTTTTTTTTTTTTTTTTTTTTGCTACTTTTGCAACCCCTTTTTCTTGTGTATAGTGGTCTTTGCATCAGTGATACCATCAACTGGTACCTCAGACCTGCAAACTACTGACCTACATACAGGCAAGCATAAAACTAAATCTTAGTAGAATAAAAAGGGGAATAACATCTCTGAAGAATGTATGTAACTAACACCAATTAACAGAAAGATTTTTTTTTCCTGTTAACTCAGTTATTCACCGTACATTAATTTTAACAGGTGCAACACTGCAACAGAAAAAAAAATGATTTGCAACTGAGAGATGGCTCCATAAACCTGCCCATGGAGAACCACTGTGAGAGGGGACCATAACAGAGTGCCACAAAATACCTGTTGCAAGAAAGTCAATCGACTGCTACTTTTCTTACCAACTTTTTCAAAAAGTTCATAGTGCTTCCATGAAAATGAACGCTTTCTCTTGTCATCATTTATCAAAGAAAATATATGCACACTGGTAAACACTGCAGAGGAGAAACAATCCTAGTAAGCTCATAGGAAAACTCATTTGACTGCCTTAGGTCTACAGACAGTGAACTGACTCATTTCTGAGTCTTCTGAGATTCATCCTTCGCCATTCAAAAATATTCCATGGTTTCTGTGCTTCTCTCAAAGTGGCAACTCTTGGAATCAAGTGATCACATTAGATCACATTAGGCTTTACTTCTTAAAATTTGAGATTTAGTTTTAACGCCTCAAATGCATCAGCTGAATGCAGTTCAGATGTTCACAATAAAAAGGCAAAGAAAAAGGGATGCAGGATATATTAATTTATAACACTATGACTACTATGCCAAGTATTCTTTGGTGGACTTTATGTATAATTTTTGAACTGTCTTTTCTGGCAACATTTCTATTTAATTCAGCAGAGTGATGAACCAAACCACATAACAAAACAGCCAATCAAATGTCTGCGCGCTGTACTGAAGTCCTCTTCAAAGACCTCCAACATACGTTTCCTGAAGAAATTGAGGGTGTATCTGTCAGCTTCTCTCAAGAGCTAATCAAGAACAATTTCATTTGCAGAGGAAAGCAGAGTTATTCTGATGGTTCCACATTAACCTGGGAAACCCTGTATTCCAAGGATGTTTTCTCAAAATCTGTTTATACTAGTCCTTTCCACTATTGAAGGAGCACAAAGGGGTTGATGGAGAATGGAGAAACAGTCTTACAGAGTGCCCACATGATAGGGCTTGACTTAAAGAAAGCTTTTATCTGTAGGAAGTTTATTCAGTCACGAGATTCTAAATGTAGTTCTCCGTTCACAGATGTAAATGACACACAAAAGGAGTCCTCTCATTTTGGCACAAGATAACTATGGATAAAAATGAAGTAAGGAGAAGTAAAAGGGATTAGCAACTGTTTCCTTTAACTCCTCTCCAGTTAGTACCATTCAATTCATTAAAATAGTGTGGCCTAGAAAAGCAGAAACCAAACAGGTATCTACAGCTTGTTTATTTAGCAGACTCATCTCTTATACTGTATCTGCTACCTAAGCAATAGAACAATAATTCCTATTTTCCCAGAGAAACTTCTCATTAACTTCAAAAAGAAGGTGAATTCGTCTTAAGAAGTGTTGGACCAAGAAACATAAGCTGATGTATTCTGTCCTTCCAAATTCTTTCCATCTTCTCAGATTCCTATATGAAAAATAATTACCAATTCTTTACTATAGAAAGTCACAGAAATAACACTGATCTTTGTTCTTGCACTCATCATTCAGAAATTATTTTGGCAAGGGAGTAGGTTTGCCAAGACAGAATTCATTCAGGGCCTGCTTCAAGCTCTGCTGAATGTTGATATCAACTTTTATGCAATCTGACATTCCCCAGAAGAACTGACAATAATGGATTGGAAATGCAGGGAAACCATTACACAACACAGAAAAAAAAGTTTCAAAATAAATGGAATTTAAGAGCTAAACTTTTAAAACTGGCTATGATAAGGAACTGGTCTGAACAGAAGCCCTCTGAGAAACCTTCAGAGTAACAGCTCAAGACAACACTCTATGTTGCTCCAGAATTAAGCACAAAAGTTGCATGAGGCTGCAACTCCCCTCTGAGTCTTATTTTGTTAGGTTTGACAGATCCAAGCAGACTTTATAACAAGTGGCAGTCAAGGCAGAAGACCTTCCTGGGAAGCATCAGAGTCTCCAGGAGTAACATCTATGACACTTGTCTGCGGAAATGTGCCCCTGTCCCAGGCATCAGGTCTGTGATAGGTGGCAGCACACTTCGTTTTTTTTTGAGAAGACTCTACTACTGCTGCAGCTTGTAAGATTGCAGGCTGCAGCACAGAGCATCTCACACTCACCATCTCAAAAATACCTGCTGGCTGGGGTACTAATATGTCTCAACAGTAAACCGGGGCTATCTAGATAAGTTTATAATAATACACACATTAGTAACAGTAGCAGGACATAAGAGGAAACAGTCTTTTGGGATTCCCTTCCTCAGAATAACAGATGTCCTCCATTTAAAGAAACCGAAACAGATCTAAGCCCATAATCTATACAGAAACAGAATTCCTTGTGATTATGACAGTGGCACAGAATTCCCAGTAAGTGCTCTAGCTTTTCTAATAGGGCTGAAGAGACTTGGATCTTTCCTGAAACTTTAAGGATTGCCCAGGACAATCCTTCCATCTCTGCAGCTTCAGGATTCAGCAAAGCTTTTCATGCCTGCCCCTCCCTGGAAATCATTCCTATAACCAGGGCTAATTGTCTGTGAGGTGACAACTGCTCCATTCCAAATGTCTGCAAAACAGCTCAGCAAGTCTCTTAAATTAACAGAGTGAAGAATGATTGATTTAATTTTCACTTAAGAGTTCTTCTCAGAATTGGTTCAGGTGTCCCCAACGAGCCACTTATAGAAACAGAATAGGTATGGAGTATATGTTCTGCATTTATACAGAACCTTGCATCCAAGGATCTCAAAGTCTTTGCAATTCCTTAATTAATGAAGCATCATACTATGCCCCGTGGTAGAGAAATATATCTTTACCCACTTTACAGACCAAGGTCTGAGGCAGAAATAGGCCAAATGAATTGGCTAGGATCCCACAGAAAACACGTGGCAGAGACAGAAATTCAAAGACTTTCAATTCCAAGACTCCTCACACCGCACACCAAAGAGCTGCCACACCTTCTTTCATTCTTTCCTCTTGAATATTTGTAATTTTTAGGCACGATGACTGTCATTTTCAGTCAAAGGGAGCAATGCACCATTGGAGAAGCAGCTCTTAGAAGCTTCTTTAGAGGAAGAAAATACAAGAACATTACTTCAGAGCAATGCAGAATAGGGGTTTAGGGTTGTTAACCTGATACTTGTTCTGATTTGATCAGCACAGTCCAGGTTTGGAAAGCTCAGATAATCTAAAATTGGTAACTTTGATATTTTTGTGACTTTATGTCATCATCCATAACGCTACCAAATGGCAAAACATTATACGTGATGACATAACACCTGGAGAAAGCATTATGCTTTCAAAAGGCTGTGGATTTAGCCAATTCAGCTCAAGAGCTTGTGAGCATTTCTGAGCTTTTAGCCAGGCTCTATCAGCTCTGGTTATTACCTCCGTCCTCTTCCTGGCAAGCTATTACATAATAAGAAACAAAAAAACGTGGCTGCATTATCTGTCCTGTGCAAAAGCCATGCAAATGCTTAACACTGATGCACAACAAGAAAGATACAGGTTGTCGTCTCCTGTTAAATCGTGACCCAGTGAAGGTAATAAGAAAAGAAATTAAAAAAAAATTAAAAAATCAGGCTGCTCTGCCTTCACAGACCTCTGTCTTTTGTTCGAAGGCCGTTATAAAACATGCATCAGGGAAGCCACTGACAGGAGCCAGAGGAAGAAAAGTTGTCTCGCCTGCTCAGGAAGCCGCAGCACATCACCACAGACACTCCAAGTCACCGCTGTTTAGTCAGAAGTTTTAAAGGAGTCCTTAAATTCGCAATCTCGGGGCCTTGCTGCTTAATAAAGACTACAGGGTGTTGAGAAGCACAGTATATTATTTCATTAAGTGCTTTTCGGGAGAAGGGGATTTAGAAGTAAAACTGCTGGCTTTGTGTGGCAAGGTTACGACCTTTGACAACTTCAGAGCTTATCTCTTTCATCTTCCCACTCCCCCGAGACCCCGAACTTGCCGAGGAGCGCAGCCGGTAAGCCGGGGCCAGACAGAGTCCGGCATTGTTGTGGGGCCGCGTCCTCTCCCTCTCCCTCTCTCCTTCTCTCCCTCTCCCTCTCTCTCTCTCTTTTCTCCCCCTAAACAAAACAGATCTGAACTGAGCCAAGGAAACAAAAATGTATTGTTCCTCGCAGATGGAAGCGAGTGTCGCCTAGGTAACCAGATTAATCTCCTTTTTCTCTCCCTTCCTCTCTTGTAGTGCGGTAATCGGTGGGCTCTTTTCACAAAAAAGCCAGCCTCAAAGCTGGGGCTCTAACTAGGTTCCTAATTAGCTGCAATTTACAATGAAGACAACATGATGAGATAATAGAAATTTGCAAAATAATGACATACCTCAGCAAAATATTCCTCCTCCTAAGAACCATTTTTATACAAAAACAATAAAGAGGGCCCTTCTAAAGCAAAGCTGGAAAATGGTGGTGTATTATGTGACACAGAACATTATTGTTCGCCTCTTGTTCCCCCAATCAACAGCTTATTGTTTGGCATCTTAAATAAAAATGACTCAAATACAGGCCACATAATGATCTCCATTGCGCTAATACACTGTATATACAGAGTAGTCAAAAATGTACCCAAGCCAAGGCCAGTGGGGCTGATAAAGTACCAGGGCCCAGAAAGGTAATTTACAATACAATGCAGAACGCATTATTACTGGCCTTAATCACACATATCTTCCTGATTTCTGTCAGGATGCGCTCTGACATCAAAAAAGGGCACCTGAACAGGGGGCAGCTAGTTAATGAAATATGATGGATCGCATTTGTTTTCATCTGGTGGTTAGCTCAAGCACAGCAGCCTCCAGACTGTTAGCCAACAGCCTTCCTTGTGCAACATCAAAGGTTCCCATTGAGGGGGAGAGGGAGGGCACAGGGAGGGAATCGTGGGGAGACAGTACGGAGGGAGGAGCGCAGAGGAACTCAAAGAACCATTAAGAGTAATCTCTACCTTATGTCCAAGACAGGAGAGCAGGCAACCACAACAGGAGGAGAGGAAAGGAGAGGAGAGGAGAGGAGAGGAGAGGAGAGGAGAGGAGA
>NC_034409.1:66684834-66737511 GCF_002078875.1 Numida meleagris | reverse complement strand
AGGAGAGGAGAGGAGAGGAGAGGAGAGGAGAGGAGAGGAGAGGAGTTCTTTGGTCCCTGAGTATATCAAGAAGGCTACCTTCCCTCACAGATAAATTAAAAGGAACTGAAAATGCAATACAATAGAGAAAGCAAACCAACTATTGAAAACTACAGACAGGCTATTTGTTTATAGCTGTATAGGAAGGTCCTGCAAAACAGTTCATAAATAGGGTTAATCATTCAAATGAACATTTTAATGCTGCTATCATAGAATAAATCACAGAACTGTTTGGTTGGAAGGAGCCTATAAAAATCATCTAATTCCAACCCCTCTGCCACAGGCAGCATCATTTTTCACTAGATCAGGTGTGGAAAGCCTCAGCCAACCTTGAGCACTTACTGTGATAAGGCATCTACAACTCCTCTGGGCAAACTGTTCCAGTGTCTCACCACCCTCAACATAAACAATTTATTTCTTACAGCCAACCTAAATCTACCCTCTTCCAGTTGAAAAACATGCCCCTTGTCCTGTCACTGCAAGCCCTGCTAAAAAGCGTCTCTCTATTCTTCTTATAAACCACCTTTATGCACTGAAAGGGAACAATAAGGTGGCTTCTTATGATCCACTGGCCACGCTTTGTTTTATGCAGATCAGGATATGTTCGGTGATTTGGGCTGCAAGGCATATGCTGCTGACTCCTGTCCAGTTTTTCACCCACCACCATACCCAAGTACTTAGATGCATGGCTGGTCTCAATCAGTTCATCAACCAGTCTGTACTGAAATTGGGCATCACACTGATCCAAGTGCAGGACCTTGTTGAACTTCATGACGTTCACATGGGTTGAGTACTCAAGCTTGCCAAGGTCCCAGTAGTTAGCTGGTGTTCCTTCACTCTTGCATATCAATTACACCATTCAGCTTGGTGACATCTGCAAACTTGCTGAGGGGGCACCCTCATCATCCCACTATCTATGTCTTTAAAGAAGTTATTAAATAGATGTGGAACAAGCATGAAGGACACCATTTGTTAATGGTTTCCATTTAGACATGAGCTGCTGAATGCAGACTTTTGGATGTGATCATCCAGCCAATTCCTTATCCATCTAATAGTCCATCAATCAAAATCATCTATCTCCAAGAGGCGAGAAAGTGTTGTGGGGGACCATACAAAAGAGCTTACAGAAGACAAGGTATATGGTATCAGTTGGTCTTACATTGTCTGCTGATGCTGTCATTCCATCACAGAAGGCCACCAGATTGGTTGGGAACAATTTGGTCTTGCTGAAGCCACATTGTCTGCCGCTAATCACCATATGTTTCACTATAACTTCTGAAGGATCTCTTCCATGGTCTTACAAGGCACTGAGTAGTTCCCAGGATCCTTCTTATCACCCTTTTTTAAAATAAGAGTGATATTCCTGTTTTGCTAGTCACTGGGGATTTCACCTGACTGCCATGACTTATCAAATGCCATGGAGAATGGTTTAGCAACTGTATCTGTCAATCCCCTGAGCACGCATTTTTTGGGTCCCATGGATGCATGTATGTTCAAGTTTCTCAGTTAGTTTCAAGCCTGATCTCATACCACTGTGAAGGGACTTTGCTCCCTAGTCAGTGCTTTGAGGTTTAAGGACTTGAGAGGTATGAGAAGAGTGAAAAGTGATTACCAGTGAAGACTGCTCATTCTAGGAAGAAAGACATTCCCAAACTGGCAGTGGAAGAGATTAAAAAAAAAAAAAAAAAAAAAAGACAAGGGTGATGCTTATACAAGAGGAAGTGAGGGAAGGATTGACCAAGCATTCCAGAAGCAAGAAGACAAATACTCAGACAATGAGGAACACTGTTTCTGCATAATGCATTAGTGAAAAATTTAGCAGGCGGCAGCAGCAGGTCCCTCTGCCCAGGGCAGCAGCCCCTCCACTCCAGGCCTCCTGGCCACTTGCCTGTGAGGGCCCAGCGGCCCCATAGGAGGAGGGCTGGCAGTGACCTGGACCCACAGCAGCTCTGCAAGAGGCCGCCTCCTCGGTGGCACTAGCAAGGATTGCACTTCTCTTTAATTAGAAAATAAAGAGAAAAAAAAGATTACACAGAGCCACAGAATTTTATGGGTTGGAAAGGACATCTACAGAAATAATCACGTTCATCCCCACCCCCATCCTAAAGGAGGTTCCCTACTGTAGGTTTCACAGGAAGATGTCCAGGCCAGTTCTGAATATCTCCAGAGGAGACACCACAAGCCACAACCTCTCTGGGCAGCCCGTTCTATTATTCAGTCATCCTCAAAGGAAATAACTTTTTCCTCATGCTCAGACAGAACTTCCCATGTTCCAGTTTGTGCCCACTGTTGTACCCACTCAGTCTTTTTCTGTATGGGTTGGAAGGGACCTCTACAGAGATCATGACTTTCAACCTCCCCCTCCTAAAGCAGGTTCCCTACCGTAGGTTTCACAGGAAGGTGTACAGGAGGGTTCTGAAATCACCACAGAAGGAGACACAACAACCCCACAACTTCTTTGGGCAGCCCATTCTATTTTACTGTCGTCCTCACTGCAAAGTACTTTTTCCTCATGTTCGGATGGAGCGTCCCAGGTTTCCGTTCGTCCCCACTGCCCCTTGTTCTGTCGCTGAGAACTGTCAAAAAAAAGTCTGGCCACACCCCCTTGACTCTCTTCCAGTAGGCATTTACAAGCATTAATAAGATCCCCGCTCAGTCTTCTCTGTGCTGAAGAGTCCCAGGTCTCTCATCTTTTCCCCGTATGAGAGATGCTCCATGTGCAGACACATGAATGCAGCGCTGCTGGGGTGAGTGCTGTGGGGGCACAAGGACTGCGGTGACATCACTGAGCAACAGGCTGTGATGCCACCGAGCTTTGGGCACTGGCAGGGCCTGGCCCAGTCACTCTCGTGCCTGGACTCCTGCCGAGCGGGTGTGCGAGGCTTGGAGGTGCAATGAGGATTTGGCTTGAGTGTTGGGCTGTGCCCTGGGGACTGTGGGCAGCTGCTCTCAGTGCCCATCTCTACAGCCATCACCTGAAATCCCCTGGCCTGCCTGGCTCAAGCAGTCAGGGCCCAACGCGGTGCATGTGCAGCAGCACAGGTAAGCTACGTGGGGACACGTCCCCCAGGATGGCAGTGGGGTGAGCTCTGGGACGGGGGGAGCTGCCAGGGCCTGGGCTGCAGCTTGACCCTGTGTGACGGCATAGGGTGTGGACTGGCACAGGCATGGGGCTGGGAGGGCTGCCTGGAGAGGGACCTGGGGGAGGTTCCTGTTGGATATCAGGAAAAACTTAGAAAAAGTGGTAATGCATCAGAACAGTCTGCTCAGGGAAGTGGTGGAGTCACCATTCCTCAAGGTCAGGGATCAAGAAACATTTAGAAGTGACACTGAGGGACATGGCTTAGTGGACATACTGCTGATAGGTCAACGGTTGGACCAGATGAACTCAGAAATCTTTTACAACCTTAATGATTCTATAACTTTATGACCAGGACATTTCTTCTATCTGTCCCTGGGACAAGGAATGACCATGGTGGCATTTCTCCCTCTTTCAGTGCACAACTTTCACCAGTGAGGCGCTGGTGAGGGAGAGCGACTCATCTTCACTCCCCATCAGGCCACAGTGTGAAGACCATGGCAGCAGAGGAGGCGTGGACATGTCCCATCTGCCGTGACGTGCAAAAGGACATTGCCTACGCAGTACCGTGCCGTCACGAATTCTGCCTCGGCTGCATCCTGCGGTGGGCCAAGCAGAAAGAGACCTGTCTGCTCTGCAGGAGAGACATGGCTGTCATTAAGGTTGCTGAGTGGGACGACAACAGCGACCTAGATTTCATCATCCGTCCCCCAGCACCACCAGTACCTGCCTGCTTCCAGGCAGGCATCACTCACATTTACAACCCCCACAGCTACGCGCCGTCCCCTCCACCCTTTGTGCTGCTGCCAGAGGAGGAGGAGGCTGTGGAGGCAGAGCAGAGGCCTACAGTGGGCGGTCTCCTGCTGGAGGTCTGGGCAGCCCTGTTCAGGCAGCACCGGGAGATCCTTGACCCCGTGCTGCCCTGGCTGCGCCAGGAGCTGCGAGACATCTTTGGGACACAGTGGTGGGAGGCAATGGCTGCCGAGAACCTCATCCTGAACACCCTGTGTGACATCGGGCTGGACAGCGAGGCCCTGATCCAGCTGCTGCGGCCTGCCCTGGGGCACAGAGCGGAGACACTCATCCAGAGACTTGTGGACACCATCGTGAGCCGGTGGGGCGAGGAGGCCCATGGGCAGCTGGGCCTCCAGGGCGTCCACGTGTCCGGAGGGCAGGAGGAGGGCCCTCCAGCCAGGGGGCAGGAGGACAGCTCTGTGGCTGTCCCTGGCTCCACAGCCTCCCCACAAGGGACCATCACAACGCCAGGACCCAACAGCAGCATGGGAAGTCCCAACAGGGAGGAGCAGCCCAGCACACCAGAGGCTGTCCTTCCTGGGGATCCCAGTCACCCCCATTCAAACCACATCCTGAGGGAACACGAGGAGCCCCACGAGGAGACGGAGCAGGTGGCAGCAGCAGGTCCCTCTGCCCAGGGCAGCAGCCCCTCCGCTCCTGGCCACTCGCCTGTGAGGGCCCAGCGGCCTCATAAGAGGAGGGCTGGCACTGACCTGGATCCACAGCAGCCCTGCAAGAGGCCGCCCCCTCAGAACCACTAGCACTTCTCTTTAATTAAAAAAAAATTAAAGAAGAAGATTATTCCAAAAAGTCTCAGATTGCTGCTTTCTCCCCCTCTGCCAGTCTATCACCAGCAAAACATCATGTTTATACAACTTATTTTGTCCTTAAGAGTCACAGAGCACTTGAATGGTTTGGTTTTGCTGAGGAGCGGTTTTGAACAGATTGATGATGAACACCCTCCTCTACAAGAACAAGGAAAAGAAGCAGATTTTTAGAAGCACTTGCAAATATGCCCATTCTAATTACCAGTGTCATTAGATGGGTATATTTGAACTAGGCACTGGGTTTTAAGATCTTATATGAAACAGTCACATGAAACACATGTGGGTACCCATTCATCCTGAAACCCTTTCAAAATGTAATGTGACAGCTTTAAATCAATGACAGTGAACCTTCAAAAAATCATTAAAAAAAGAAGCACGCAAATTTAAGACACAGAAAGACACTCAAAGTAGGAGTCAATTCTGGAATTGCATCTGCTAAACAGACATATTCTGGTCTGCAGACTTCTAGGAAAAAAGAGAACAAGGTAGACAAATGTGAAGCATTCAGTCTTTACATGGAAAAAAAAACAACCCAAAAATAAATAAGTGATTGTTGGTCAGATTCTGATGTGCTTACTCATACTTAATACTGCTCTCTCCATGCAAAATTCAATTCAGTAGCAGTACTTGCAGAACGCTATTCAGCATAAGAACATCAAAACTGGTTCTGCAAAACAGCTATGTGAAAGATACTCAAGCTCATCTGAAAAAGCAAACTTGGTTCACAACTTACATTTCCAAACACAGAAACAAGCTTTTACCTGGAGTGTTTTTCTCCTTTGGAGATTATACCCTACTTTTGCCTAATTTATCTAGAGGCTTTTTCATTGCATTCTTAGAGAATCCTGCACGGAGCGGGCTCAGTGCACTGAGAATTCAGACAAGGAAGAAGAGTGAAGAAACAACTCTGCTGCTCTGTGCATCCCATGCCAGAGTCAGAACAGCAACTCTGTATCTGTGCAGCCTGCTATGATGACCACTGGCTTACCACACCACACGGAAACATTAACTTTTCCACGCAAGCACTTCCCCCAACCATCCAGCTCTCTGGATGGATGAAACAACTCAGAAAGAGCTAGTTTCCTGTGATCGCTGTGCTCTGATACTTCAGGCACAAGACATAAATTGAATACTGTGCGTTCACCAATTGCAGATCTGAGACCTTAAATAGTAACCTTTCTCCTTAACAATCATATCCAATGTAATGCACCATAGAAAGCCAAAGCACTGGGCATGATCCTGCAACGCAAATCCAGTACTCCTTTCTACCCCATTCTTCCTCACCCCCCCCTTTTTTTTTTTAATGCAACTATTTGTGCAAATAAATATGGCAAGGATGGGCGCTCACTGCACTTTCTTTTCCAGCATCCTGAGTGGCTGGCACAGGCTGAGTTTTATGAATCTTACTGAGATCATCTACACCATTCCCTTGCTATAGCACCTGCGCCTTTGTGGCCCTGAACTGCTCCAACAATGAAAATTTGCAAACAGCTTTTGAAACATGACTCAAACAGCCTTCAGTGTGACCAAACTCTGGTGTGTGACACAACTGGCTTGCCTTTATTTTATTAACATTATTACTGTTTACTGCCTTTGGAGAGCTTTGCATCTCTCAAGACATTTCTTTAGCATCTCTGATTGCCTTTAATTTTCTTGCATTTTCTACCTTTGAAGCACTCAGAAACAGCAAGAAAAGCTATGTAAACAAATAGGTTCAAACACGATATGAGCAAATCCACACAGCAAACTCAAGTTTAATGTTTTCACTCTTTTCCTTCTTCCCTTACGGCTGCGGCTGCACACCACCTCCCCCCTCTTCCCCCCCCCCGGGGGAGGTGGGAGGAATGGTTTAAATCAATAACCAAAGGCTTCAATTTTACAAACCCTTTAAGCCATTAGAGCTCTGAGTCCACGCTGTACCCCTCACAGCCTCCCCCACCCCAGTACACACACACATACACACATAACACACATATAAAAGAAATACTCCCAGCCTGGCATTAACAATGTTCATTCAATGCTCTTTACTTAAAGGAAGAAAACAATTAAGTGAAACCTTGAAGTAATCTCATTCTGCCTATTTAGCCTCTTCATCCCTCAATGTGTGGTTAGTAAGTGTTGCAATCAGGGGCTAAGGCCTGCTATCATTCGGCCTTAATTAAAAAAGACACAAGCAGTGGAGCTGTGAATTAGAAATGTAACAACGCACTACCCCTGATTAATTCGAGGCTCATGTTGGATTAATAACTCCAAACAAAGAACAAAAGGAAATTGTTATGCGAATTGCAGCCCTCCCAGGCCAGACAAAGGTCAAATCACAGGATTTCAATTTCATCCGGAGTCGCTTAATCAACTCCCTCGGAAGGAAGACCATATGCAGTCCTGAAAGCTACCCATTGTAGTCGTGTTGTCACTGGACCTGAGAGACGGCACAGAGATAATCCCAAGTATTCCCGATCTTTTCTCATTTTTGGCTGCATCTTTTCTCTTTTTCTTTTCTTTCTCAGTTTCTTTTTTTTTTTTCTTTTAATATGACAAAATGCCTTCATTAGCGCTAATGATTAAGGAATAAGGACACTATCCACCAAAAAAGCTGCTTTGTTGACTGCTGCTCCAAGGAAGCACCCTGGCTCCCGCTGCCCACGCAGCTGCAGAGGCAGCTCCCCATTTCGAGGGGGGTCTTCCCTGACAGCAGAATTCATGTAGCGCTATGTTTAAGCATGATGCAGTCACTTACAAGAAACAGCACTTGAGGAGGGCAGAGGCAGAACAGGACACATTGTACACATTCACTGCACAGCCTACATCTCAATACAAAGGTCCTGAGGGCACATCAACTGAGGAAGAAGGATATAACTGCCCTGAAGACCTATATCTGAAAGTAAGCTGCAGAGAATATAAGTCTTGTGCGCTCTCGACAAAATGATGATTGGAGAAAAGAAGCCATCAGTTTCCATGTTCCAAAATATACTGTCCCTCCAGTGAGTTCATACTGTCCCACACTCCCACTGAACACAACTTCTCAAGTAACCAGCATGGCAGGGCATTTTACATGGACCCCACAGTTCTTACTCCGTAAAGGAACAAGCAAAGCCCAGATCTGCCTAGGAATCTGGCAGCTTATGCCTAAGAGCAAATATAAAAGCTTTAAGAAACTGAAAAAGAGCAAGGAAGAAGCTTCAGTGTGAAGACTTTAAACATGTAGTTAATTGCAGCCCTCGTTTCCTTCCTGAAGGGTTCTGCCCATCAGCCCAGAAAAATCATTTTGCCACACAGCTGTCTGCAGCTGACCTAGCCTGGATGGTGTGAGCAGTCTCTCTCTTGGTCAAACCTCCAGCAATGTTTCAATAAGCATGCTGTAATTTCGAAGTTTTGTTTTACCTATAACAGCAACACAGTTCAGGACCAAATTTACTTTCTCCAGGAACAAGTTTCAGCAAGGGGCCATGAACCGACAACAGATACCACTTTCCATGTAGACCTCTTGCTTAGCTCATTTTTCTCCTGGAATGGAATTTCTCTTACATGGAAATGACATGTAAGACACAGTTTTTCTCTTGGACATGTTTGTGGATTTCAGACTGAAAGTGAGTCAATTCAAAGTCTTAAATTCTGGTCACAGATATTTACATTATATTTACTACTGCAGGATTGCTGACAAAAGCAGCATGGTTCTGTGATCTATTTAGCTGACTGAGAGACCTTAAGGTCTAGCAGAACTACAAAAAGACTGGTACTGGTAACTGGCACCACATTCCCGGTTTCAAAACCTGAAACTATTGATGAATTCGCATATTCTAATGGCTTGGGAAATGCACGTCCACACTCTGTGGAAGTCTCTTACCTGTGTTGGGTGCTGGAATAAAATTCCAGGTCACTCAATGAACTTAAACGAAGATCCTTTTTTGGCTTTCAGCTTGGGATCATCTCCACTCAATTCTGTCACAAACTGCCTTTGCTCCTCTTTCCAGGGGGGCTGCTCACACGACTTCTGCCTCTGAATTTGCTGTTGAAAGGAAAGAAGTGATTTGTGAGTTGCCCCAGTTCTGAAGCCCTTTCACACTCAAACATATGCCAGCTTTAAATGCCACTAAATGACTACTCAACTTCTTTGATCCTTTTCAGTATCTGTTCACTTTTGCTTTACATATTGATTTCTCAGCATGCAACCAAAAATTAAGATGAAATGCCTACTGTCACGGAACATGGGCTGTCATGGAAAAGCCACATCCTCACTTTTGCTTGTGTTATATTAAGTCATTAAATCCAAATTACATGGAATGCAAATTCTGCTAGATGTGAATCCCTCAACCATTCCACCAGCTCTAAAATACAAGCACAATTTTTGAAATCTCTTAGTATTAGAGACTCAGTAACAAATGATTTTAAGTGCAGTAGGAGCTATGGCGGATACTTGCACTCCTCTGTGCAAAAGCAAGATTCAAGCTTTAAATGTGCAGGTCCAAAACTTCAGCCCAATTTCTAGCCTGTAAAAGAGGGCAATCTGTGCTTACATTCCATTAAGAAGTGAGAAGGCAATCTTGTTCTTTTCCACTATTTCTATTACAGGATTACAAGTTCAGTTGAGCAGATCTTCATCTCCTTGCCCCAAAGAGACATCATGCTTTGAAGAAATCCTCCCCATGTATAATAAATTCTGAAGCTGAAACTGTGATTACTTTTTGATGCAAAACAATAATTCATTGCACATACATAAGTGACAGCAGCTTGAGTATAGTTGAAGACTTCATGGTGCTTAACTTAATTGCAAAAATCTTCACTAGGAAGCACTCTCCAGCATCTTTTGGAAAACAGACTGTTCAATGTTCATATTCACTCACATTATTGCTTTAAGGCAAACAAATCTGGACTTCCATAAAGTCTAAAGGGTCTTGCCATACTGTTTTACATAAAGCTTCAACTTCTTGAGTCAGCTAAACAAAGAATCACAGAACCATCTAGGTTGGAAAAGACCTTCAAGATGACCAAGTCCAACTACCAACCTGACCTGCTGAGTCCACAACTAAATCACGTTCCTCAGTGACACATCCACACATCTCTTAAATACCAGCAGGGATAGGGACCCCATCACTTCTTTAGGCAGCCTATTTCAATGCTGGACCACTCTGCCTGTGAAGAAATTCTTCCTAATGTCTAGTCTAAACCTCCCCTGGTGCAACTTGAGACTATTAATATAGAAGACCTTCAACATTAGTGTGCAAAACAAGTAACTTTGAAGCCTTCAGCCTAGGGGAAGAAAGACTGGCCACACATTCCCAATGTATTCTAATTACAGAAAAAGAAAACAACAATTTTTTTTTTCCAACAGCTAGTAAACTCCCATGAATGCTGGGCCCTAACTTCACAGCCCTGTCTCTCAGGCCTGTGAGATGTACATCACTCCTCTCTATACAAGACACACGCCTCTCACCAACTCAAATCACTCCTTAACTGCCTCAGACTGCTGTGAATGAATTGTGAATAAAGGCAATACAAATGCTGGTGTGCCAATTAAGATCAACACAGCTCACTGTGGTGACCAAACACAACCTCTACCACTGTGATATAGAAAATGCACTTAAGACAGCTTCCTTCTGCCTTCCACAGAAGATGGCAGGTCAAGCAGCAAAAGAGTCATCTTCTCTACTCCCAGCTTGAGCGCCAGCAGTGAGCCAGCAGCTCCTGCAATTTACATCACATGGAATTCAGCTGAAAATATGCTGAGGAAGATGAGGAGAAGTATTGATTTCACTTATTGCAGACCAACCAGCCACTACTGCCAAGTTTGGCATAGATAGACCTTGAAATCAAACCTTGCCCATCTTCAGAGCTCTTGCTGCTGACAAGAAAATTGTCCAAATGAATAACTCTTGGTTGGGGGCACATGCAGCCTAAAATCTTCCCTAGACCACCTCCAGTACATTTCCAGTTCATGACACAACTCCCCTGACCACCTCCAGTACACTTCTAGTCCCTAACACAAATCTCCTGAGGCATTTGGGAAGACAAGGAGAGCCTCAGCTGAGCTATGCTTAGAGCCCAGCAGACTGACTTGCATTTCTGTACAATCCCCCAGAACTGCAGGTAGTTTAAGAAGCCATCCAATTCTCTACTTTCAGCCACCTTGAAAGATACAAAAGGACATGATTTTTTTAAGTCCCAAAGCATCAACAACAGGAAAGTGTTTAAATCTGCCCTCAGACAATTTGGTGTGCTCTCTTTTCAGTAGCAATCTCAAAGCTGTGTAGCTGTTTCTTTAAGATTTAAAGATTTATCTGATTTTACTTGACATTTTTTTCCAGTCTTCCCGCTTCACTTAGAAGCTGCCTCCTTCTCTCCCCTTCCACTCAAACAACCCACCAGTGAGAAACACTCCTCCCCTGCAGCTCCTACTAAATGTGCAATAGATTTCATATATCTCTAACTCACTGACCCTTCATCTCTTTTCAAATCACAGATAAGAAGCAACATTTTCTTATCTTGATAAGACCTGGAAACCCTGTTCACATCTATTACAATATTTCCTACTTCTGTAAAGCATTCTAAGGGTCTGCGTGAAAAAAATGTATAAATATTCTGCTGAACTCCAAGGAACAATTAGGACTCTGGTTTTCCAGCAGACAGTTCTCCAGACCTTACTGTAAGCAAGCAGTTGTGTCAAAAGATTAAACATGATGGGAAATGCACAGAAAATTGGAAATGTCAAAGCCATTTGTCTCCCCCCAAAATGCTCAACCCAACCCAACCAACTACAAGTAACGCGGGTTCTTCGATTCACCTTACCAAAATGCCACTTAGGCTAGAGACATGAGAACGTCGCTAATTATTTTTTACTTCTGAATTGTTTTTCAAAGAAAGTTCAACTTCATAAAGCAGTTAAGCATAATAATTAGACATACTGATATCAATATGAAAATGTACTGTACAAGTACTGCAGGTGAAGATTTGCCCATGTGTAATAAAACCACACAACAAATATATCCATTCTAAATACACTAGAAGTTACTTACAAAGAAGCCCAAACAATAACTGCTAAGATAACCACACAGATTATGTACTCTTAGTTGATGGAAAAACTCGAGTAATAGCTGATACCTTTGGTAATTAGAGTACTGGTTGGTTGGTTTTTGTTAGTTTTCTTTCTTTTTTTTTTTTTTTTTTTAAACAAAAGCAATTAGGTTTAGTGTGGAAATTTTGTGGCCAAAGCTTAAAAAGTTGGAATGCAACAAAGTAACAAAAAAAAAAAATCAAGAAAAGACTACAGTTTTGCCAAAACTTTCCTGACAGCTCAGATGCAAAGAACAGAAATCAGAGCAGCTAGAGGCTGGGCCTCTGAGCCAGGCAGAACAGAAATGTAACGTTTTTCTACCATGCCACTGTTAGCTCCCAGAGTCTTCTGGCCTCTTGGGAATTCTCACAGTTCCTTTGAAACCTACAGTTTTTATTTCAAGATGTAAAAATATTTCATAAAACATTTTTTTTTTTTTTCATTTTAGGCCAGTTTAAACGGTAACTACAGAGATTGTCAATTACTGTAATCTGGAAACATAGTAAAGTTTTTCTTTTAAGGTCATTATAAGTAACTTTCTTGTAAAAGAATCTATAACACTTTCAGAAGGTAATCAGAAATCTTTGCTACAATGATGAGAAATTACAGAAGTGAGTAAAGTGAAGAGTCTACTAATGTTCCTTAAGAAGTAAGAGCCTGGAAAAAGGCTCCAGAGCTAGAAACAATGGGATCCTGCATAGCTTTATGTCACCTCTGTCTTTTTTTTTTTTTCTTGTGATACCTGTCTTCTTTGCTTTGATGCATTTGATTGAAAGGTATTGTGTAAGTGACTCACGTTTGCACATCTCAGAAACATTAGCACCAACAAAAGACAGAACATACCATTTGGTATATTCACTTGCTGACTAAACACTTTTTCTTCTGTCTTTCTCTGCTTGCAGGGTAAATTGTTAGTTTCAAAGCTGAGTGACTGCTTCAGTAAGTTGGTAGCAGATTATTGGTACAGTGTGATAATTAAGGGATCTTAGTTCTTAAACAATGCTGATAAAACAGAAATCCCTCTCCCTTTTTTCTGGATTACCTTTAGAACTGAAATCAGAGAACACTAAATGAATAATAATTTGTACCTTCTGTGAATGATAGAAGATTGAATCAAAATTTAACTAGACTCTATTTGTAAATCCCTCAGGAAGACATAATTACTATTCAACACATACCTTAATTAGCTGTACACATCTATTTCATAGTATTTAACAGGTTTAAAACAGCTTTTATTGTCTGTTGAACGCATGTTCCTTTCTTATCAAAAGGAAAATAATCCTGAATTTCCTAAACTGTAAGAAATTTGGTTACAGAAGGCAAGAAATGAACTACAAATTGCTGTCAAATGGTTATTTTTATTTTTCTTTAAACAGTATTAGTTGATAATGCACCAGCATGCTGCTGCTGCTTTTTTCCACTTAATGAAGAAGATCATAGCTATGCTGTCTGTTGAAAAAAAATTCTACTCAAGCACTCAAACTTTTGCACAGAATTTTGAATACAAGCCAATTTGGGACAGAATTTCTTTTTTCTTCTTCCACTTTGGATAACAGGATGACGTTATCTCTAGAAAGCAATACAGCTAGTGATCCTACATTGTTTCCATTCCCTTGTGAATCGGAAACAGGCTAAAATTTGGCAAGCTATACTTTCAGATGAAATTGAAGAATTAGCATTCGTGATCTCGTTTCACATTTTGGGTAAGATTGGGTGCTTGTTCACATGCAGAGGTTGTTCTTAAAACCAGTGGGCTCCACAGAGCAGCTCAGGTGCTGCAGGCTGCCTTAGCCAAGGCTGAGTGCCCATGCCATGAGCTGAGGCTTGCTGCTGAATCCCAAAAATGTTATGCTGCTTAATTTTGCTGACAACAAAAGCAAATGACAACAACAATGATTATGTGCAGAAACGCACATGTGGTATGTTTTTGTTATTTTCTTAAACTGCCCCAAGTGAGATTAAAACATTTACTTAAGTACTTACTTCATGCTTTGTATCATTTGCTTTCTGTTCTCCTTAAAACTTTAAGCAAGAGACGGCTGGCATGTAATCATAACTCACTGTTCCTGGGGCTGAATCAAAATGAAGGCACTCGGCACGTGGGGAAGTGATAGAGGTTGAGCCCAGTGTTGGGGGGAGGCAGGGCTGGAAGTGCTTCACTCTGTCACCCACCCTGGCTTCCTTCTTGGCTTCAGCTGAGATCAGAGGGAAGCCAGGACCAAGCAAGGGCACTGCCCCAGCCTGGGACCCGAGAGCACTGGGAAAGGGCAAGACCCTGTGTCCAGAGTGAAGCACGCAGTTCTGGGATAGGACAAAACAAAAGACTTGAGGAGAAGACGGACGGTCTGAAAAATATCTTAGGTACCGCTAGCCCCAACCACACAGAAGTCATCAGTGTAGTGAAGTCCTAAGATTTGCTGTAGTGATGTTTAGAAACAAATGACCCTAAAATATACACAGATACCTTCCAATGCATTTAAGACCCTTTTGTTTTAACTTTCTCTTCTTTAGGGTGGACCCATGTTATTTTCAACTTTTTCTTTGCAATTCTTTGGAGTAAAAGCTCACTTTTGTGTAAGAGAAGGTCGAGATTCTCACATATTCATGTATTGTCAGAACGGGGCTTTATAAGACATTACATATTGCAAGATTCAGGATAAATTTGCTGATATGGTTTTGAGGAATTAATCTATTTCACCATCAAAATAGAGCTGAGTGAAACAAAATTAAAAATAATTTTTGTCAAGAATGCTTCATTTCATAGTTATGTTTCTTTGCATGTGTATGATAAAACTGTACATATCCCAATCATTAAAAATTAAAAAGTCACTCATATAGCAAATGGACCCTGTATCTTTCTCAGCAGACTTAAGGTTGTAGAAGACAAAAAAAAAAAGAGGTGGGAAAGTATTCATGTCATGATGCTTTATCCCCTACCAACGCTTTCCTTTACACCTAAGAAAAAAGCATGAGCCTAGCCTCCTCTCAGCTGATCTCAGCTGTAGCTGAGAAGAAACAAACAATTGCATCCCAAATCTTTACTGTCAGAGCCAACACCTGCACATACACTGTAAGAGCTGGAAACTTATTGGAATTTGGCACAGACTGAGAGCAAGAGGCTGCTGTGCCCCCCTGTGCCACCCGCAGAAGAAGCAGGTGGCAATCTTCATGCCAGCACGGGTCCCAAGCAGCTCACAAGCTCCCCTGGACAGCGCATCCACTGGGAGGGGACAAGGACAAGCCTTGTGTTGCTGTGCTGCCTATCTATCTGCAAGTCATTACCCTGGCAAGCAGAAAAGCTATTTGTACTCTCCCCAGTAAACTTGCTCTTCTGCATTTTCCTAACATTACAGCGAACCTTCCTGGCCTGTCATCTCAGTCGCGTGTCTGGCATTGGTGAAATTGCAAATCATGGAGACCAAAAGCACTGCCATACGTAATTGCTGCGTACCATTAGACTGGAGCTGGCCACTCTCTAATTACACAGAGTACTGTTGATATGCATATCGAAAATAAATCATATTGATTACTTATGTATCACGCTGGAAAGAGAAGTAGCTTGAGCTCAGTTGGCTACCCAGGAGAAACTACAGGAGGGCAAAGAAGGATTTACAATTCTTTTCCGCTTAAATGACATCATCTGTGTGGAAGCATGCATTTTGATGGAGTACATTATAGAAGAATACTGTGAGGGCAAAAAAAAAGCATGCTGGAGATGCAGGCAGCAAAATCATGCTATTCTGAGCATCATAAACAGGATGGCAGTGCTAGTTCATGTGGATTACCCAGTACTTCTGGTCCCTAACTGAATCCTACTGCTGTAAAATACTCAAGCTATATTATTTATTATTTGCGTTATATGTTATTTGCATTGCAGTATCCCCAGCAAGGCCTCCAGGAAATCCCGTAGGAATATTTTCATGTTTGGCTGATTAGTTTTGCATCTGCATAAAAATATTTGCCTTCTTGCCTGAAACCTTGACTTCATCATGGAAATCCACAAAAAGCAGGAAGCAAAACTGATCGTTCTGCTTTCCATCTCCAAGTTAATAGAATGTTTAAATAATTAACTTATAATAATTAAAGATGAAGTTAATAATATGAAGAAAGTCTTAAAGTTACATTCAATGTGTTATACTTCTGAAAGCACTGAGTTTTACTGAAGCCCATAGTAGCTGAAAACCCAATGACTTGAGAGCACAAGCACCTGAGCCAGAGAGCCATTTACAATTCTACTTAATATCTCTGTGAAATATGTTAAAATAAAAATCAACTACAATGATATCTATTGTGTACTGCTGTGATTTTACCATGTATGAAATAGTACATACATGTGATACACACTCTGCGGGTAACAGTTGGAAAAAATGCGTAGATTCCTTCAAGAAGTACTTAAGAAAAATATCCAGCATGCAGTGTTGGTTTTTCTAATCAAAGCTTATTGTAAATGGAGATACTGTCTCTGCATACTGCATGTTGGCACAACCACAAATCATTCTTTTGTAAATAATGTGTGATATCATTATAGAAAATGAAAATATAGCCCTTAGTTTTATTAAGTAAAACAATGGCTGGAATAGCAGCTATGGCAAAATTAGGATGGTAAATAGGTTAATTTTATTAAAATTTTCATGGGGCATACCTGGCAGTTTGTAAAGCTATTGTTGGGAAGCCACACACTCAATGACTCTGCATATGTTAGTTATCCAACCAGTTCCAACAGGGTTGAAGGAGACTATGAGTAATTAAGCTTATTATTTCCCTTGAGGGATCCTGAAAGATGGATTCCTGGACTTTGATGAATTTACACCTGGAAAAACAAGATCACTGGATGGAGGAGTCATTCACACATACAAGAAAGAATGGAATAGGTTAACTCTTACCAGCCATTTGCTTTGGTGAGCTTCATCTGAGAGGCATTACCTTATTCTGAAAAAAATTACGAGGGTTGCTCCAAGAGAACTGCCTCCTGTTTTATTACGTTGGCCCACAGTGTCAGAGGATTGTCAGGACCTTCTGAGCCAATATAAGGCTGAAGGTGACATCACAGCGGTGATGAGACCACTAGAAGCCAGAGGCAAAAGAGCAGTCCATGGAGTGGCAACATGTGAATTTCAAATCAAAGAAAAAGTTTGAGACAAAGTCTTCACTGCTAAAGTGATGTGCACTGTTTTTTGGGATAGGAACATGGACAAAGCATCCGCTCTGAAAACTACATCATGACACTGACTAAGCTGAAGTCTCAAACTTCCAGAGTCAGGTCAGAGGCTAAGACAACCTTTCTCTTGCAACAGGATAATCCCAGGCCCCATACCAGCTTGAAAACCATGCAGTAAGTACACTGCCAATTTTGGCTGGATTGTCCTACCACACTCTCTGTATAGTCCAGATTTGGTGCCTTCTGACTTCCATCTGTTTGGGCCGATGGAAGATGGACTGTGTGGGCAACATTTTCCTAGTAATGGTGCCATCACAGCAGCTGTGAAACAGTGTGCCACTTCCACTGGTGAAGATTTTTAGGAGCGCAACATGCAGGCTCTTGTTCACAGCTGGCAAAAATCCTTAGCTAATGGTGGTGGCTATGTTTCAAAATAGTGTTTTGTAGCTGAGAATTTATCAGACAGTGTTATTGTGGTATTTGTATCTGTTGTAGTTTCCATAGAAATACATAGGAGGCATTACTTTTGGAGCCACATAGGCAGAAAGATGCAGGTGGGAGCTGCCATTCAGAAAAAGTGAATAGCATATCTAGGTTCTGCTAGACAGAATATATCTAGAAAAAAATTGGTCCAAAGTCCCAAAGTACAGAACACTTGTACCATGATTAGCTTACATTCATTCAAACTCTTTTCCATGCTTTGTGCTTAGATTAGGTTGTGCACAGAACGTATTTTCTGTTTATGCAACATCTGCTCTGCTTTGAGATTGTAAGCAAGAACATTTCCAGGCTCCAAAGCAGGAAGGGATTACAAACCAGCAAACCGAGCTGGATAAAACAAGGATGGGCCCACAAGATTTAGGTTCAACTGAGATTATTTAAGATTCCAAAAATGTCTTAATTTCACTCCAACTTAAGTAATTTTCCACGTTTATACCTCCTTGCAGTTTCGAGGAGGAAGGGAAACAGTGCTTAATTAGTAGAAAGAAGTTCATCTAGTGCTGTTCTCTCACATGACCAGAGTGATAAATCTTGAGCACATCATGTGTAGTGCCATAATTAAACCTTCATTCCTGATTATTCAGAACTCGAAGAATCATCACTGCCTTGTCATCCAAATGCTGCAAAGCTCCCTTGTCACTGGGATGAAGAGGGGAGTCCTGAGAGAAAGAGGATATCCAAGCACATACAGTGACAGTATGGAAAACTATCCCCTCATGGGGGAGAGGGGCTGCAGTGCTGCAGAACAGGGAAAAGTTGGGAAGGGCTGTGCAGGATTCCCCGCCCCATGCTCCCCTGGAGCTCACCAGGAGGAGGAGGAAGGGGAGCTCTTCTTCTAGGGAGGAATGAGAAACATTTGTAGTAACATCTGCAGTAAAATTAACACTGCTTCCCATGAAAATCATCTACATGGGTCACAAGACCATGATTTGGTCTGCAGCAGCAACAGTCACTATGTGTAGGAGATGGGTTTGTTTTTTTTTTCTTTTCATAACAATAGATATAAGACTAGAAGTCTGACTATGATGACTACCTCAGGACTCACTGACAGTACCACAGAGATCTTATCATCCTTCTGGACTTGGCTTCACTGTCCACAACTTGCACTCACTGCACGGTGAGCGTGAACTGAGAGTTCAACAGCCCCATCAGCACTCGGGGAGCCCATCTCACCAAAAAACCCAACTCAAACTCAGAGCTGGCCAGAAAGGCAGTGGTTTACCAGCTTGGCTATCCAAATACTTTCAGCTGGGTTCAAGAGAACAATAGTTCACTGAAAATCAAATAAATAAATAAATACATAATTTAAATCCCTCTTTACTTGGCCATGATTGAGGGTTTTTTCCTTCCTTGGAGGAGGCTGCAAGACAAGGAATGCCATTCAGCTAACAGGGTCTGGCTGCATCAAAAAGCAGCCAGGATTTCTCCCTCTTGCTATTCTTCCCCTCCCCAACACAATAGACCTGAAAACAAAAGGCAGATTATTAGGTTTAAGTGTGTAGCCCATTCTCCACATAACCCTTCCCCCCTACTCCCACCCTTCTTCGGCACATCTGGTAACCATGTGTGGCAAGTGCTAATGAAGACTTTCCTGAGCGAGCTACAATTAGTTCCGACTGCTGTTCGCCTCTCCCGGCTGTACTGAGGATAAAAAACCAAACCAAAACAAAATCTTCCCTTCACTGTTACTGAAACCTCCCCCTGCCCCTGGGATTCCCCCTCCTCGTCGTGCTGCTGAAATTAAAACAAAAAAGTGTAAGTAAATACTTTAAGGCTCTCTTCCGCCTGATTTTTTTTTTAAATCAGCATTTTATTCATTTTGATTGAACACGACAGGCAGGCAACAGTGTTCCTATGATCCTGTCTACAATAGAGAATTGTTAAACAGATGTCCATTTTTTTTTTTCCTTCCAGCCTGGCAATATTACACACATAGCAGTTTTATCTGCTTGAGCAGATCAAATTTGTGTGTGTGTGTGCGTGCGTGCGCGCTGCCATTTGGAGTGATTAGAATAAGCCGCACAGAGGCAAGACACATTGTGTACAATTAAGCCCATCTTTAGACCGCAAATTTCTGTTTACTCTAGGTCTCTTCTCCTCTCCCCAATCAAGCTCCTAATAGAGCTGTTTCAAGTTTCAACAAGGACCATATTAACTGCTGGTCTCCACATGAAACAGAATGCTAAACCCCAGCCTCTCCCGAAGATCTGAGCACGAGCCTCCCAATCCTGCTTTACATTTCTCTCTGAAACCGCTGTGGCCCTCACCTTCCAAACTCCTAATGATTCCCCGAGCAGACAGTCTCGGCACAACGCAGCGTTTCACAGTGTGAGCCTTCACATGTTCTTTGTCGTTTCTCCCAGCTATGTCATGCTCCGTGATTGCCACTGACCAACCCCTGCTTGAAAGTATGTTCCCACTAAACAAACAATCTGGATAATTATTGTAGAAGTGATGATATCTGCATACATCATATTTGAATTATACCTTATTCACATAAAAAATGGGTATGACCCTCCTACGCCTTTTGAACAGTGCTGCATATTGAAATGCAAAAAACTAAGTTCCAAAAGCAGAACAAAAGCAAAACTGATTCTCTAAAGGAGTTATTCTCTTAAAATATACACGTATCTACTTGCCAAATGATTTCTCCGAGAAGATGATAGGCTGGAGTAATGCAGGGAGGGAGGAACAAAAGGGGTTTTAATCACGGTTCGGATTAAAGAGTTGTGTAACAATTGCTCTCCCTCCAGGCATATATACTGTACACGCTCACTGTAAATGATCAGCATTTAAAGAAACAAAGTGCACCAGGCAGCACTTAATGTAAAGACAGCTGCATATATGTTAACACTTTATTCATCAAAAGACACAGTGCATCTTTCTCAGCCTCAATAGGAGAAAACAGCACACAGCACTGACAGCCAAAGCCAGGCAGGAATGCGACTTCTCCCCTAACCCCCTTTTTAAGCACATAAACCTCCCCATGCCAAAAGAGAAAAGAAAAAAAACAAGAAGAAGAAAATGTGAGGCTCTTTCCCACTTGACTGCCTCTTAATTTTGATGGCCTCCTTTTGGACAAAAAATATCGCTTCATCTCCATACAGTCTTTTTTTCATCCACACCAAGCAGGGAGTAGAGCAAAGCTGTTGCACTCCTAACAATATTTTTCTACAAAACATAAATTTTGCACTTTGAAAAAAGGCTAATTTTACTGGTAATGAATCCCAGTAATAACTTAATGAGTCACTGCAGTCCACACTTTAAGGAGGAGCTGGTGCTAATGCGTGAATAATTATTGACACAATTAAGTGCCCAACACCGGGCCTGTTAAACTGCTTCTGGCACGTGAGGGCTCCTTAATGGTCCCACGGCATTGTACCACGGCCCTAAAAGGTTTTAAAGTGCAGAGAGCTCCCCTCTGCTACCGCAAGGGATACTTGGACCTAAAATCAGCTCAGCGCCAGATAACATTGAATTGCCGGGGATTTATATCCTATGTGGGGCTTTGCCCTGTTGCCGAGCTGAATAATTAGCTATTTACAGATTTGGTAAACAGAAAGCTCACCCTTTGACCTGCCTTGGTGTAGACTGTCTGGTTCGTAACCCTGCGAGGGACTTCCGCCTGCCTAATGGGCTCTTTGTGAGCCGCTGCTGCCGCCGTAAATCAGGCAGCTCTGGAGTGCAGGACGGGCCCGACCCTGCACAGGGACTCAGTCTTCAGCTTCATGTCTTGAGCTCACCTACAAAAAAATAAAGTTTAAAAAAGAGCACTGGTACCAAATTTAAAAAGATAGTTGCAGAGTGAAGTGTTTCCAAGCTGTTTTGTTGCACCACACACCCACCCAGGCATGCTGCCTGGAGCTCATCGTGCACACGCAGCCCTGTTGCAGGGTGAGAAGGCTTCTCCCTTCCTCTATTCTACATCATGTGTGAACGTACAGATGTCCTAATTAAGCACAAACAAAGTCCTGGACTCTGCCACACATTCCAGCCTTATCTCTGACAAGTTCAGCAGAATCACAGGAGATACTGGCAATGCAACATTATCATTGGAAAAGCTGTAAAACAGTCACCTCTCGCGAATAACTTTGCTGTGTTTCACAAGAAGGGCATTCACATCCTCCGAATGGACGGAGCTGTCTCTTTAAATGGGAACACCGTGCCAAGACGCCTCATCAGTTAGCTTGAGAAACACATGCACACACGCAAAAACTGACCTTTTTTCTGTCATTCTGAACTCCCACTGACCTTCCCCAAGCAATTCCAACATGTGCACAGGTCAATTAGATAGATGGACAGATAGACAGATGGGCAAGCAGACAGAGCGATCATAATATTTTACGCTAAATTCTACACAGCCCAAGTCCTGAATCCACAGTGTTATCAATGAAGGAGTCTCCAGCCCAGGGTTAATAGCAGCGTGTTAAAACATGTACCTCCCTGGTCGTATGCTGGCTTCAAGGCAGATATCATTCCTGCACAGGGAGAAAAGAACAACTCCTCCTGATAGCGTAACCTTGCCGGGCCTTCAAACGTAGAGACACCATTAATGGGAGAGCAAGGCACCAAGAAAAATGACAAGGTAGTTCACAATTAAGCGTGTTATAACCTAATTCGGTACAACTACCCTCTGAAAAGTCTTTCACAGGGCAAACAGCCAGCTAGTAACTAAAGCACGTGAGTCTCCAGAGCTACTGCGGTGGCTGCTGGTGGGACACTGCACCATGAGGACAGGCAGACAGCCTGGACAGGCAATGGAGAAGTCTCTCTCCTGCCTCAGTGTTCCTGTCTGGCCCTAGCAAACCACTTGGTTGCTCTGTGATTTCTCATCCAAATAAAGATGTTAACTTCTCTGTAGGACATTTTAGGCACATATTTAGCTTAAATCCATGTGTTGTGCTGCATATAACAAACAAGAACAGGAGAAATAGGCTGACAGGAAAAACACATATCCTGAATTAGAAACCCCCCAAACACTCAGTCTAACACAAGAGAAGATTTGGAAGGGTGATATTTCTATTAAAAATATATAGCTTTATTCATTTCTGGGTTTGCTCAGTGCAGAGCAGAGGAGCTGAGGGGAGGCCTCATGGCAGCTGCAGCTCCTCACAGGGAGCGGAGGGGCAGCGCTGAGCTCTGCTCTCTGTGACCGCGACAGGGCCCGAGGGAACGGCATGGAGTTGTGTCAGGGGAGGGACAGGTGTGGGTTAGGGAAAGGTACGGCACCAGAGGGGAGTGGGCATGGCCCCAAGTGCGGGAGTTCAAGGTGCATTTGGACACTGCTCTCAGAACAAAGGGTTTGGATAGTCCTGTGTGGAACCAGGGGTTGGACTCGATGATCCTCGTGCTTCCCTTCCAACTTGGGATATTTGATGGTTTCTGTGAATCTATGTTTCCTGACAGGCCAGGGTTCAGCTTCCTGCGACCTGGAGAACAGCTACAGGTTGACCATGGCCTAGGCAACAACACATTCCTACTGGTTCCAGAGTTCCCACAAGCCAAGGCTCTACCTGAACCACCAGAAATCCGTATGATCTGGGAAGAAGATTTCCAGCACATACAATAAGCTTCTGAAAGTGCACAGAAAAGAAATTAAGATTTATGGAGGCAGCGCAGGAGAGAGTAAAGTGGACCCTGTAACAGCTTAGTGCTTCTTGCACCCACCACAAAAGGAGCAGCCCCCTCAGCTGTATATCAAATAGGCACTTCTCCACAATGTGGGGAAGCAACCAGGAAAGAGACTCCTGTTCCCCAAAACTAAGGAGTCAGGAACCTACAAGTCTGGGTTTTACAGACACCGAATTCCTTCCAAGGATTTACTTGTGCTTGTAAATGCAATAAGCCAGAAGTAAGTCTCAGCACCTCCACTACGTGTTCAGGAGAATGGCACAAATCGTCTTCCCACCAAAAGCGGTCCTACAGTGCACTGAGCAGTTACAATACAATGCATCTTCAAAAGTATTCCGGCTTTTCCATATGAGAGCTGTGTGAGTTGAGGAAAAAAAACTCAGGATTTTTGTTGTTGTTGTTCAAAGGTAAAAAGTTACTTAGTAGAAGCTGCAGGGGGATTTGTCATTCAGCAATCAATGAGCTACCAAGGAGAGCTTCACTCCTAGCTAAATCATGCCAGCATAATAGCACCAGATCCTTCATAAATGGCTCTTGACCTCTTGCCTTAACTTGCAGCCGAAGACAGCTGCTCTAATGAGTGCAATCCTGCAAAGCAAGCTTGGAAGAGTGTGTGTATCAATACTAGAGCAGGATTTCATCACTGCTCTGCTGAGCTGCCTGCTGCCGGACTCAGCCCCAGGCAGCTTCCAGGTTGCCCCTTCTTTTCTGTAACAAATCAAATGTGCAACAAAATATTGCCACATCTCATGAGTGTATTGACACAATTGGGACTTCAACCCCAATTTTGCTTTGTGTTTTTCAAATGGCTTTATTTATCTTCAGATAAAGCACGTGTACTTTACCAATACACTTAGGCCTGACGGGCCAGCCGTGTCAGGGAAGCGGAGTCAGTGGGTATACTGGGCAGTGGGTCGTGCGAGGACGGGGCCCCTCCTGAGCTGTGGGCCTGTGGCTCAGCTTCAGCAGGAACGAGAGAACCCTAAGACACTTGCTGAGTTAGTCCCCTAAAAAAAAAGAGATGATGAACTTTTTATTACTTGCAGCACTAAATGTATGTTTTAAAGTCAGCTAGTGAGAAAACTGCAGGGAGAATGAATCAAACTTTCAGCTGTTTGGTCATAGGTTTTTATAATGAGAAATAGAAAAAAACAGACATTGTGTTTGCATGCTATTTCTGGGCCTTTTAAGCTGTAACAGCATGAGTGGTATTTGCATCAGGAGTTACCATATATCATTGCAAGCAACATATGCATAGATGGAAAAAAGATGACGGCAGCAGCAGGTTCAGTGAAATCTCAGGATCTCTCTGTGATAGGGACCTGCTAAAGGTTTGGTTTTATTTAGCGTAGCTTAAAATGTCATTGGCATATGCGTTTCTCAATTAACACCAATTTAATACACTCCAGAAGTGTTCTATTCTGAGAATAGGCTTCAGAGTTTACAAAGGATCTAACCTGACATTTCAGTACAGGATATCCAGCCCCATTTACAATCAGGAAAGCACATTATGAAGGCTGGATTTTTTTTCTTTGGCACTGTGTAACGTTGCCTCTAATGATAAATACAAAAGTCCGAAAATCCTAGCGAACGGCGCTGTAGTATGGAAATTATGAGTCCCTCCAACCTCTGTGAGTCACTCATATTCCCAGATGAAACGGTGCGTCTCAGCAAACGCACAGATTCAGCAAGTGGATGCTCGATTTTCCTTCTCAGTGCCTCACCAATGCAGTATTTTGCTAAACAATTTCTTCACTGATAAACTGCAACTCACCAGTAGAACAGTTTATATATATTTAAAAAGAACAAAACGACGAGTAGCCAATGATCCTAGAAAGCCTGGGCTTCCTGTCAAAAATTGGAATGGAGAAAGATTTACTGGTGATGGGTTCCTAAATGATAAATACAGATGTTCAAGAGGATCCCAGTAACCAACTACCAAAAAGCTGAAGGATTATTTATTAACCAAAAGGATGAATAAAGAATAGAGTAGTATCATTTCATATGAACTTTACACAGACTATATGAATGTCTTCAACCTCTTTAAAAAGAGCACCTGGCATTATTAATATTGATTTTGGAATATACGATTCATTAGATATAATCGGCCAAATTCAGCCCTGATGAAACTGTGGAGCTTCAGAGAAGCTGTACAAGAGAGGAATATCTCTCTTCAAATCTAGTGAAGTGTTTATTCTGAAATCAATCATAACAGAGTGTACATTCAAAAAATTGGAAAAAAAGGTTAAAGTCAAGCATTTCCAAGTTAGGAAATACCAGTATGAAAAACTTGCCCATTCATTCTGTCCAGTTGTGTGTCCATTCTCTTCACTGAAGACGGAAAATGAGTCCAGGTTTTTGCAATTGAAAAGTGTATCTCAGGGCATTCACACAAGAGGGCAGAAGTGTGATTGGAGGGACAACCTTAACCTGCCCCTAGTTGTAAATGTTTGGCTTTGCAATTTGCCTTAAACATTGTTTTGTTTCATGAACTTTCCTCTGTTTCTAAAGAAAAAAAAAAGATGAAAACTAAATATATTACATAGAACCATTGAAACTTTCCAGATTGCACCTCTCTAGCCAGGCCTAAACTCTGACCCTCTGCACAGGAGTGTATCATTTGAGCTTCAGAGTATGAGCTCAAGACTGCAGCAAATTTATCACAGAACAAACGTACATCCTGGTTTGTAGCCAGGAGATCTGAACATTTTATTTTTTTGTGTGTGTTTCCTAAGGGGAAAAATTGCTGGGGAAACTTCAGCAAATGTCAGTCTAGGGAGGGAGAGAAACAGGCAATTCAATGTCCAGGGAGGAGGCTGGGAGTATGCCTGCTCCCGTTCTGTTGTGGCTGCACGGATACCTCCTGGGCTCCCATCACCAGCAGCCTTGCAGTGCTCCTGTTAAGTCCATGTCATGACACAATGAGTCACACTTTCCTAGACCATGACAGTGAAAGCGAAATGGTGACTTCCAGAGACTTCTATCACCACCAGAAGTCCATGGCACAACAGGAGACCTGGATTACTTTTTTCACTAATTCTTAAAGGATGTTGAAAATGGAGACAATACTAATGAACACTCATAGTTGCAAAGACTTCCCCCTGCGTACTGCTTGCTGGATCTCTGGAAAATTCGGATGTACAGTGAGTTAATAATTTTCACAGATGTGTGCAACCGAGAATTTAATTCTTAATTAGATCAGGAATGCATGTTGACCTCTGCTATAGGCAACAATGAAATTCAGAATTATTACCCAGCATAGTTCCTGGTCTTTAAGTCAAAGGAAATGGTATGCTTAGAGCATCAGATTCTTCGATTCCTGGTTCAAGTGGAAGTGCAGGGCTTCTCATGTTGTTCTGGACTTCTGAAAACTGAACTCAAAGGACCACGATCTCAGGCACCCAGGAGGGTACTCACTGCAGGCATCCTGCTGGGCTGGCCACAGACAATGAGGCTCCTAGCAGAGCTGCTCAGGAGAGCCCACCTGTCTGTATCAACTGTACACACGGCCTTGGCTTCTTCTTTACGTATCTAAATTTGATGAGGTTACATGGTGCAAAAATTTCATCCTCAGGCCCCACTGTGGCACGTATGCATACACATAGGCAAGTCAGCCACAGGCTAACTCAGCCGCAAATGACTGGGGTCTCAGTTAAAATAAGGTTTTGTCTAAAAATGGATCTAAGTTAGTGCAGGTCTAGATGCCATCAAGTTTGAGTAAGGAAAGGTTCTATTTTAGATGCAAATCTCCTTGGTCTACCTATAGCTTTTGCTGGAAATTTGGATGATCTTTTTCTAAAACAGTGTCCAAACATTCCTTATTTGTTTGTACCAAACTGTCATGCTACCATACCTGTTTTGGACCATTCCAAAATAATTCATAATTACTGAACTGCTTTAACATACTTCACAAATGTCAGAGAACTTTACAGAGGTACAATCCCATGCCTGACATTTGCATATCACTCCCCAGTAAAGAGTTACCTCCCTTCCTTCTTCCCCCTCAGCTCACAGCACAGAACGGGGAAATGAGTCGACAACTGCATCCTGTTCCAGATGCAAAGCAAATTCTACCAGCACCATGGAGCTGTCATGCTGCATCATGCACAGAGCATGCCTCAGTGCGAGCTCTGCACCTGCGCTGGATTCACGGCACGTGAAAGAGTTCAGGCAGCAAAGAGAGCTCTTAGAAACACCCAGAAACAAGGATACCCGCAGAGCGTGCTCAGTTTGTTTTGAAGATGTGTTATTCTAACACAGTGCTTCCGTGGTTGAAAATACTGCTATTTGATATCCTGCTGGACAACTCTGTGGCTGGAGTTCTGCATCAGATCAGTTAAGCTTTCCTTCAGGATGTTTGCTTCACTGAGGATCAAACACAGGGTTTGTCTGCACAGGCAAGCCCACCATACACCCCACAGGACGACCATAGGGTGCATCTGGGCACTGCTTGCCCCCTCCCAGACACAAGCAGCCCCTCATCATCTGGGGCAGCAAGCTGTGCCCACCTAGCTCCCACGCCACCTCTGCAGAGCAGCACAGAGCACAAGAACTTGTCTGCTACATGTGCATGCACTGCTTACACTGGCCTCAGTTACTCCAGCTCCAAATAGTGCCCTTCCCTTGTGTTCCCTATCTCTTGGGAACTCTAATTTTATTTTTTCGATCAGCCATCAGGTGCATAAATGCTCTCCTCAGGATGTTCCCTAACCTCCTCCTAGCAGACAGGAGATCGAGCCCCATCCTGCTGTTTACCTCTGGACCCATTCAATCCAACTAAGTAACGATGCTTCCTCTCCGCTTCTGAAAAAGAACAAGTTGTCCTGGAGGGCTCACAACTCTCCTTCCTCTATACTGAATTCATCCAAGCACATTATCAAATTCATCCAAACACAGTTCATGATAGAAAACGTTGCCTCTCAAAGAGGTTGTCAAGACCCATTTTGAACTCTCAGCCCTTACAGCTGAGGCGCTCAAAGATTATCTTTGTCCATAATAAAGCTGACTGCTCTTTGCTTCCTCTCACTTTACAGCAAAAGATTTTTCTTCACATCCTAAAGTAACCACATTTTCCTAATGACCTCCTGTGAGGGACTTATACAAAGCATTTCAGCACTTAAATAAATCATATCCCCAGTCACTCCCCAGCCACTATTTTACTAACTGTTCCTAAGGAGGAAAAACAATCTAATTAGTTAATATTTGCAGAGTAATTTGAAAAGTGCTAGGTCTGTTCAAACATTATTACAATATATGGTGCGTTGCTTTCAGCTCCCCCCACAAACCAATCAGGATCCAATTGGAAACCCCCAAAAAGCCCCTGTGGGCAGCATCCCAAAGAACCCCGGCTTCCCAACCTGTTAGGATGATCCGCAGATGACATAACTCCCCACAAATACGCATCAATATCCTTTCCAGAAACAAAATCCAAAAAGACTCCAAATCCTAACTTTGTAGCTTGGCTGCATCCTACAGACTTTTTTTTATATAAATAAACACACTCAAAGCTCTAACTCATCTGAGGACAGACCCTGAAGCCTTTACTCATGTACTCATTCATACTCACTTCCCTCAGCAGTGCTGGACGGAGGACTCACTGCTGTGATAGCGGTGTCACATCATAAAGCTGATGTAACTTTGAATTTTTTGCTATTATGCAAACCAGCCCAAGAGTGACTAAAACAAAGCAAACCGAAACAAAAGCAGCAACAACTTCTAATCACTGAGTCCCCTCAGTTCTGAAAGGGAGTTTGGTACAGAAACAAGGAAGTCAGAATAAGATCAGCTCTCTAATTTACAACACAAAACATCAATTAAATAAAATAATTAAAGGACAATTAATATCTTGTACAGTAGCGGGAAATCCAGATGCTGCTTGTGCCGAGCAGGCGATGGATTTGGAAGTGGCTGGACCCCATGGTGTGAGGTTTGTATTGTTGAGTAGCTGATATTATTTCTCTCTCATCCAATGGATCTGCTTTTTGTTTTCTGTTTGCGAGTGAGGGTTGTGGTAGTTCCTAACCCATATGTCTCTAGTTTTGAGTCGCGTGGTTTGCCCCCTCTGTCTCTCATCATTGCTCTTGGCCCAGTTTCTTGACAGGAAATGCGAGATTTATTTTATCTGGCCTGAACTACATTGTTCCTTCCTGACTACTGGTGTTACTTCACTCCAAATAACACTGCTCTGTGCTTACTGCCTGCACGAGGTCAGAGCCCAAGGGTAGCAGGCATACTTAAGGGCAATGGTGAAAGAAGGGGAGAAAGCTTGAGAGGAAGAAAGAATAAAAGGCAGAGGAAGGGGGAGAAGTGGAAAGAAATTAAGTTGTGATTCAATCAGTTTGGTTTGAAGGAGATCCTCCTTTTTCCTTCAGCCAGCAGTAAGCTGAACTGGACAGCTGCTACAAGCTAACTCTTCCAGGTTCTGCTTCAAGACAAGCCTGTAGCTCCAACACTATTAATTAAAGAAGGACATGATCAGGTCATTCAGACTGTAAATTCAAGGAGAAAAATCAATTACCAAAATTGATACAAGAATTTCAAAGATATTGCTGAAGCATTTTCAGTCTTCCTCTAGTCACTTGCGAGAACAAGCAGTGCAGCAATGTGAAGTAATCCTTGGTTAAGAGGAAAGAAAGCTGAAGACACATAAATGTATTAATGCTGAACAGCAAACACCAGCTTTTAAATAAATCATGGCTGAATTCATCTGGTGCTTGTAGGCAGCTTTGTAAATCTTCGCCCAGTATCACTAAGTACAGAGTGAATTAACTTGCAAAAGGTGGGATGAGGTCTGTGCTGGGCATTACAATCCTGCAGACATCCATGGCACACAAGCTCCACAAGAGCAGAGCACTGTCTTGCAGCTGCCAAACTACTTTTTTAACTCACCAAAGGGCTAAAATAACATTTCTCCCCATTCACCTGACCTAAAATGAATCCAAAGGAACAGACACAGCTGTCAGGTCAGCAGAGGCACACACTTTGCCGGCATTCCAACCTGTAGTCCATTCACTACAACGGGGATCCCAGCTTCAACCTTCCCACTTACTTGCTTTTACCTTTGAAATTAAGCAGAAGATGCTCACAGCTTCAAATAAGCATAGGGGTGATGGGCACTTTTACCTAAAACACACTCACACACTAGAATAAGTACCTTTTCCCAATAGAATTCTATATTTCAGGCTGATCTTGAATTCTGTTTTCTAAGATACTTCTGCCAAAGTCATTCTCCACAAGATTTTACCACGATGGTTCAGAAGGAACTCACATTCCTGCTGAAAGCCCTCAGTTCCAAATTAGCTACTTCCTAGCGAGACTATGGAAGCATCTTTGGATAACTCTGCAGCGCCTGAGGCTTTTGTGACATTTTACTGAAACCAGTCAAAACAAATTCTTCAGGATGGGTACATGATGTGGGAGGAGATGGGAAGGGTGGCTCTTCAAATAGCCCAAATGGGGATTAATAGGACTGCAAGCAGTGAAAAGCAAGGCCTCTCCTTTCAGCAGGAGGAGGTTGTTACATGGACCCAGCCACGTGCTGCATTGTACCACTGCATAACAAGGTGGGTAGAGATATCCTTTGCATTTTGGGAACAGCTAATTAAATCACTTCCAAATCTCTAGTCAAAGTGTCAAGGCATTGCTTTACTGCAGCACATGACACTAGCAGCAGCCTGACTGCCTACTGCATCCTGAAGATGACCTCCTTTTCTATGCCGTTATTTCCCCAAATTGCTTATCCTTTTGGAATAGCAAGTCTCTCAGTGTCCTGGCTTAAAAACACATAATCAAACCATATAGCTCAGTTTTGTTATCTTTTTGCTGAGGTCGGAAGACCGAAACGTTTACTGAATCAAGAATGGCCATTTAGTAAAAATGGGATTAAAAATGGAATTAAAGTTGGCATGAGCTTTGCAACAGGGTGCTGAGGCAAATGTGCCCAGCTTCCCAAGGCTCACCCCGCCATTCCTAGAGTGAGAGACTGAAACCTGCAGGTTGCCTTCTGCCATGCTTTGTGCCCTTCAGAGCCTACTTACTTCATTGCAATTAGGTTTTAGTGGCGTTTAACATTCCACGATTGCCCTACTTTACAGTCCCTTCATTTTCCTAGCTTAAAAAATAGCGATGTTGCAACACTGTAGTGTTTCTGTTGTGATTGTCATGATGGAAGCGGAGCCAATGCAATTTGCCTATGTTTTACTAACCGCCATCTGGCAGGGATATGGTGACATGCGAATCTTCACAGGACTCTTGTTTTTCGACTATCTGCTGGACAACTAAGGAGATCACCAGGCTGTTAGGATGAATGCCAGATGGGAGGCAGGTATGTTTATGAGTTTAAGATTCTTATTTTCTTTCAGTGCTTTCACATGCTGTTCATGGAGTGGCAGGAAAAGTGAAAAGGGGGAGGAGGGGATGAGTCAGTGCCTAGACTACAACTGTTCAAAATCACTTTGAAGTTCTGCAAAACGCGAACATGCCGCAGTCCACCTCTCAGCTGCTCTTCTCTTGGCCTAGAGGTCTGGATGGTGTCTGGGGGGGTTCTTCCTTTGCAGTGGTTTCCCTGGTGTCTCCAGTCTGGATGGTGAACACACTGCCGCACACACATGCAGTGCTCAGTGAAACAGCCACGTTGTATCTCTGCTTCCTGCTTGCAGCCCTGGTGAGCTCTGGGGCGACAGCAGGGCAGTCATGTGCTGCCTCACCAGCAATTGCAGGCAGCTGACACAGGGTTAGCACAGCAGCTCCATCTTGCATAGATATCTTAGAAACGCAGAGGTACGTTGGCTTTTAGTCAGAAGGAAAGTGCTCCAAAAATAAGAAGTCTTTGCTCATCCCCCCTCCTGCTACAACAGTAAAAACCGCTGTGACAAGATGGAGATTGACAGAGTCTTCCGGCTTATAACTGCCAACATAACATAGAAAGATGACGACCACATCAGAACTATTTACCTGTTTTGAAGTTTACCTAAAAATTCCACAAGAAAATACAGTAACTTCTGACTGCTGGAAGGACAACAACTGTGGACAGCAAAGCACTTTGTAGATTGCTGCTCCTCAGGTCATCCAGACTAAGTTAACTTTCTCTGGAACATGCTAAGGCCTTGGCCATGTGATGCTCTTCAGCTTTTCCTGTAGATCCCACGTCTCTGGGTCACCTGAGGAGGCCCGGTGCACTGCTGCGGGTCTTGACTGATGAGATGGTGCTCAGCTCCCAGCCTGCTCACCAGAGGAGGAGCCAGCGCTTCTCCTCCTGACAGTAACAATCGGCACCTTCAGGAAATTCACCTAACACCAGTACAAACCAACCCGGTAACTCTGCAGTAAGTATTAACCCAACACAGCCAGGACACCTACAGCTAACGTCTTGCCCTGCCTCAGCTTCTCTCAGCCAAACCCAGAGCCTAGTTTTAGCCACTGCAATAACTAACATTCATAATGAGTAATGAAGAGCTACAGCTGAAAACACAAGCTGCTTCAGCTCAATCTAAACAGCCAAGGCTCCCCAGCTAGGGCTGTGAGATTCATAGGCAGATCAAACGCAGAGGAGTATCTGTGGCACACTCACCAACGCGTCACATTAACAGAGCTACGTGCAATAAATTCTTATTACAGCAGGCTCCTCATAACAAAGATTTCTGATGAGGGGGCTGGTTTGGAAGAACCCTGTGTTTCATCAATTAGGCAAAACAAACAACCCCTCACAAATTTTCCCCCAAACAAAAACCAGAGCAGAAACAAACAAAAAAATCCTTCACCTGTCACAGGTTAGAAAGCAACCCATGGTTAGAGTTGAGGGTCAATACAAGCGTATCTTTCCTTTTTTTCCTCACCCTAGGTAAGGCAATTACTACAAAAATTATCTTCTCGACTATTAATTAAATATCTATAAATTCACACACTCACAGACAGTCTTTCTCTCAATAGGTCTTGGCATAAGGGAGCACACAGAATTTTGGCAACAAGCTGAGAGTGGAATAGGCTGCACAACCTAGACATGCCCAAGCCTTCTTGACACGGGAACAGCTTCTCTTCCCTATGCCAGTGGTTCGCTCGGTGCCAGCTCCAACGCACACCCCCCTTCCAGGAATGGCTCTCATCCATGCTGGCAAACAAAATGATAGAGAAGAAAATATGAAATTACTCTTCAAAATGTAAGTGGAAGGATGAGCACGGCGCCAAGTGAGAAGTATCCAAATGTGAGATCCCACACTGCTACATGTCAGTTGGAAATATGACACATATACAGAAAGTCAAGCAAACAGGTTCGTCCACAAAGGGAAGATAAAGGAGATCATTTGCATTTTGGATAATAAAATATTTAAAGCAGCACTGCAGAAATTATAAATAAAAACACTAACTGCAGTCACCAAGAACACAAGCACCCCATGTGGAAGCTGGCCAGCAAACCCCTTCATTAAGTACAATGTGATCAGAAGGAAATACAAAAGTGGCTACAGACCTCTGAAGGCCAGCAGGTAATGCAAGCCAATTGGTTATTCAGTTCTAATTAAGGGATACTTATTTTGGACAACTAACAGAAGAATAAAGCATGAGTTCGGGGTGAAGTAAAGTCTACTTTATTTAACAATCTGTGACTGATTACAAGGGAGCAGCAAGTTCCAGATGGGTGGGAGTGCTTACAGAAAACCTCTACTTTCCTACAACTTATAATCAATGCTTTTAGTTTCCATGCATTGCAGCGCTACCACTTAACAGTACAAGCACAGCAGAACAAAAATGCGAAACCAACTTTGCACCAAAATTTGGGGGATAAACAGGCCATGCTTTTCCACTCAATAAAGGTCGGAGTTCAAGCTTCTAATTTTAGCATCACTCAAGACAAGACTTGACTTAGATTGCTCCTTGGTCCAGCCCTTAGCTCTGACCTAACTCTAACAAACTGATTAATTCTGTTGAGTAGAATTTGCAAGGTTTTGGGGGCAGGGATCATGACTGCTACTGTGCTGTAGAAAAAAAATCATGCGGGTAATATTTTAAAATACTATTCACTCTAGCTATTACTTATTTGAAACTATTTGTTTTTAAGAGCTACTGTCATTTTGAAATGAACAATCATTTTGCTTTTTAAATTCATCTTATTCATGTCCTCGTATTTATTACTGTAGTTGTGCAAATCACATGGAAGCATGGAAATCCCAACAGCTTGTGAAAAATGCAGACTCTTTTCTGTTATAATTGCAATTTCAAGAAACTGTTCATTTTTATGTTCAGAAAAGGCACCGTACGTTAACATTGTGATTCCCGTTATGTGCCTTTGCCTACCCCATACCTAATCCCCACAGTCTTGGCACAGCAGTGGAAAAGCAGCAGGACCATGAGTAATGATAAAAGCCTGGAACTCAGCAGCCTTAATTGATTCATATTCTGTGGAAAGAAAAAGAAAAGGCCTATATTTGTCTCCTTGCAGAGCTCCAAAGCAAGCTCTGCTAGACAGAAGTACGTACATTAGGCTCACCACTCCTTCAGAGCTCAGCAGACTTAGGTAAGAAAACATAGCTCAACTTTCATCCACGAGGACTTCCCTTAGGAAGCTGCTGTAAAAGAGTTAACAACTGATGTTTCCATTAAATCCAAACTACCTCTCAGTTTTGCAGTGGTCTGAAATAATCCTTGTTTTGTACTCATTTATATGGATAAATGGAGCCACCCCCTAACAAGTAACGCACAAACCTCACTCTGAAAAAACGTCCAATTCATTTTAAATGGACATACACAGTATTATTTCTAGTTATTGTTAAAACAAACACAACAAGCTACAGCCTTCCCATGCACTGTGCTACTACTTACCAAGAATTAAAACTCTGCATTCAGAACCTAATGGACACAGAATACACCTATAGGAATCCGTGTGTACTTTCAACAGAAATCAATAGTATCACAGCGCAACAGCCAGCCAGGATGATAGCGAACCTCGCTGCACTCTGCAACCCAAAAAGACAGTCATCTCAGCTCTAAACTTTCAAGGACCAGCTGTAGGCTCCTTAGCTGGGAATTCATTGTCTGATAAGAACAACAACAATTAGAAGTCATCAAAACCTTCTTGAGAAAGCTATTCTTTTATCTACATGCTTATTAACCTCAACTCTGCATTTGTTTTTGACTCAGTAAGATTGAGGATGGATGTCTCCAAGGGTTGATTATAGGATCTGTGTGACGTTGGCCAGCTCTTTGAACATAGCAAAGGTCAAAACAGGCCAAACAGGGGGTAGGAGCTGATAATGGTAACACAAAACCGTAGGTACTGAACTAACACAACAAAAAACACCTTTTTACAGTTAAAACCAGTTGGCTCTCACTCTGGAAGTATCAGATCAGAGACCAAGTATGGGACATGGACTTACTGTTAGGAGGTGTCTCACCAGCTCACGTTTGTGGCACCACTAGTTAGACAGTACTACTGCTCATTGGAAGGGTTAATGAAAAGATCCTAATGCTGAGCAGTGCATCGGTTAATATTCCAGCATATATTCACTAAGCGTGTTTTAGGAGAGTTTAATACAAGCATCAATATCAGAAATATTTTCTATAGATCTAAAATTCTAGTTGCTCAAAAGCAGCCATACTCTCCGTCTTTCTTAGATAGGGATGCTCAGGAACTTTCTGTTAGTTTTTTTTGATGAAAAAATAGTCTTCGCTAAATCAAACAGTTCGACACAAGAAATTGGACTGTTTCAAAATCTCGTAATGAAATTAAATATTTTGAGGCAAAATCAGCTCAGTTTGAAGCCTTTCAGTATATTTAAGATATATCAACATGGCTATATCTGATGGCATTTTTCTTACCACATTTTTGCAAGCAAATGAAGCAAGTATGGAGCAATCAGCGTAGAACTCAAGGAGGATAGGGGAAGTATGAGTAAAAAAAAAAGTATCTGGTTTTACAGAAATTAAAAAGTGGGAACTATCAATCTCAGTTTATTCTCAATTCCCAGAAAATCTAGAATAAGAGGTCATACTTTTTGTAAGCATTTGGACAGTAACAAGGAGGTAAATAATACACACATCAGTATTGATGTGTCAATAAAATATCATGTTAAATGATTTCTGATTCTTTCTGTTGCTTATAGTTCTGTAACAAACATGGAGGTAGTAGCTGCCAGACTTGGATTTTAGTTTAGTTTTTGAAACTGTATGAGAATTAAAGAATTAAACTACGTGATCTTCAAGAAACATGGTTTTGCTGGAACTATTGTAGGGGTAGATAGGAAAACCACACATTATTATAGATAATACATTATTAATTGTTCCGTTAAGTTGTTCTTTTCTCTTGGTGTATCAATAGCAGATAAAACATGTAATCAACTCGATCTTGCCTGGTTAAACAAATCAAGCCTTTTATCCTTTTTCATTACACAGACTCACTCTCAGTTCCACAGATTATTTGTGTAGCCACTTTTCAACTGCTTCCAGTCTAAATCAATCTCTTCAGAACACAAGTAAACAGAGATGTACACAATATTCTAGATACTTTGTACAGTGACTTTCTTCACTCATTTGCTGGAAATACCAAACCTGATCCACTTCTACACCTGTATTGCCTTTTTCACATTGTCACATCTGATGTTCCAAAGGAATCCTGTGACATGTCCAAGTTTTTCCTGTCAGTCTTCTGAACTGAGGAAAATAACAGATATAGCAAACATTCTGGTTGTTAGTTCTTAACTCAGTGACCTTTGTGCTTCTGCTGTGAAGTTTTATCTGTTAATCCTCTGTTCCTCAAAGTTGTTTAATTCTTCATTATGGCATTGGGATCCTATATGCCGTATAATGACACAGCCTCTCAAATTTGTATGGTTGGTTTCTAGTTAAAAAGAAGCTATATGAGCAATTAAAGTTTATTCTTTATTGGTTCTCTTTTTTCCTTTTACTTAGGTTTATACAGAATGATGACAATCACGGTACAAATCACAATTTAAAAAAAATGAACAGAAACAGAAACTAACCACATGAAGTTTTGAGTTATTAATTCTGTAACTGTCACAACCCAACCCTCTCACTGCTGAAAGACTGGTGGGTTGTTTATTCCTTTTAACCCTGGTGATAGGTTTATATTGATTGAACGTGTTCAAAGCTGACACTGTAAGGCAGAAAAAAAAACCAGAAACAACAGAAAATTGCAGTTCCCAGTCAGGCAATTGGCTTTGCCAAAGGTCAGTTTTGTACGAGAGATCACAGTTTTAAAACATACATTATTTTATCTCTAAATAACATGCAAGATATGATTCATCAACAACTTTGCCAATGCTTTTCATGATGCTATAAAACATACTCTTTTCTACACAATGGATTTCTCTAATGTATATTGGAACTGAGAGAATGGTTCTAGGTTTGATGATAAAAGGACAATCTAAAATTGAATGGCCTGTTGCAAGTAGGTCAGGCTAGACAACTTGAAGGCTCCTTCTGGCTCTGCACGCATCTCCAGAGCTCCTTATATTCAAATGATTAACAAGGGCAAATGGAATATCCAAAAGAGATTAAACAAGCAGCATTTGAAACATAATGCCATTAATAAAAACATTCCGGATGTTGGGCTACTTTAAAAATGCTTTAGGTTTTCTTTTTGAGGGGGAGGAGAGCACATTTCAATAAAATAATAAGTGTGTGTGAAGGGAAAGGATAAGGAAGGTCAGGGCTGACTTGTGTATTATAGATGCTCTTTTTTTACAGTCTTGTGATTTGAGCTCTTCCACGGTTTTCAGAAGCAAGCATTTCAGATCCAGCAGCCGCACAAGCCCAGCAACTAGTTCTCATCACAAGTTTCCTAAGGAGTCTCAGCAGACAGATGGAAACGATACACATGCGCAACAGGCACTGCAGCACAATAGGGCCACTGTATAGAGAATGTGGGAAATACAGCATCCCTCCATCCCTGAGCAGGCTTTAATGCACTGGATTGTAACAGCTCCAAAGAAGTGTTTGTGGTCTACTGAGTCAATCATCTGTACATTAAAAAGTCATAGCTTGCACTTCTATCTCTTTGGCACAACACTTGAAAAGTATCAGTTAAAAAGGAAAAATAAAAGGGAGCAAACCAAAGCCACATAGCACTTGGAGCCATTTTGTTACTTGTGACCAACAAAGCGCACAAACACATGCTTAGCTTGACTCCAGCTAAGCAAAGAAAGGGCTTGCATCTTTTGGTGAGTCAGGATCTTAGCACTGAGCATTTCCTAAAATTGCTCTCCTGTTGAACACACTAGGTATGTTCTTACTCTGAAGTTGATACCATACCATGCATCCCACTGTTGGCAATAACAGAGCAGCAGCATCCCCACATACCAAGATGCAGTTTCAGATATTCCAAAGATGCACTTTTTTTAGAGAGAATCCCTCATGTGTGTTGGGGTGAGGACGGATCAGAGCTGCTGACCAAACCCTATAGCCTTCTGTGACAGTGCTGCTTTCATGGCAAGGTCCTGAGAAGTCCCTCACCCCGCAGGGACTGAGGAGGAGCTGGGAAACAGCCTGCAAAACCTGGGTGAAAATGCTGCACAGAACGAGGGGCAAGTGCACACAGAAGCAACCCTTCCCTGACATGTTCAGGAATCCCTAGAAAACATTTACACTGGTTATTTTTGAGGATGAGCAATGACTGCTCAGCTTGGTAGGGAGATTTTCTCCTGCTCACAAATGCTGCTGTGGAGCTGAATGAAGGAAATGGGGAGCTAACTAGCCTAGAACACTTGCACCTTGGGATTTAAAAAAAACAGCAAAGAGATAATCTATGGTAGAGGACAGGAGGATTTGTTCTTCACATTCATCAGAGAAAAGGATATCACAGGAGAGAGAAAAGTGAAAAATGAAAAAGAAAAAAGGAAGGGGTAATTTGGATGTCAGAGAAGCCAGGGTGCAGACCTCAAAAATACTCCATACTGGTTCTCAGCCTTCCATATAGATGATGGCAACAGTAATTATGAAAACAAATAATCAGACAGAAGAGTTGACTTAATCCTTGCTCAAGCATACAACTCTGAAGGCAAGTACAACATGATTATAAATAAAAGCTCTGGTCTGTCATTAAACAGCCATTTCAGGGTGCTACGAGTAAAAGACAGCAACTCAGGAACTAACAGGGCTGAAGCTGTTGCAATCCTACCACCCACCAGACCTCAAGCAGAGCCTGTATCATACCTGAAGATTTTATTTTCACCTAGAAAGACTGATTACTCCTTAATCCCTGAGTGGGGAAGGCACCTCAGGACATGCCTACATGCATCTGTGTCATGCAGAGCACTTGAACATGTACTCAGAGAAGCATTTCTCTGAACTGGGGTCTCAGTTTCTCAGAGCAGAAGCTACAAATGTCCGCTAAAAACTGTGCTTCTAGTGGAAGCGTGGGTGGTGTTACTGATGATTTACAAATACTAAGCCTTAAAAACTTGTCACTTGGTCAATTTTTGGATTATATATTTACATATCCAGACAAGAACTGTAGCTGGCACTTTAAATCTATGCATAATAAATAAAAAATAAATTCATTCTGAAATTATGAGTCAAAACATCATTTGTTGGGATGGTAGGGTTTTTTTGGTGAAAACATTATGGTCCTATCCTGCTTGAGACATCAAGGCATTATTGCTAACCTCTCTCCCATCTAAAAATTCCGTTACTTTGAAAAGGATGATTGAAAAGGAAAACAAAGTGCTCTGAGAAAACTCTTCCAAGAAAGAGTGCACTCTCCATGTGCTAGTGATGAACATAGACCAGAGTCGTGTGCCCCCACCTCTGCAGCAAGAGGATGCTTCTGCAACTCAACAATTGCATATTATGTACATGTAGTAAGCTGGACCTGAGCTAGCAATGTGCCCTCACAGCCCAGAAAGCCAACCATATCCTGGGCTGCATCAAAAGAAGCATGGCCAGCAGGGTGAGGGAGGTGATCCTGCCCCTCCACTCTGTGCTGATGAGGCCTCACCTGGAGTACTGCGTCCAGATGTGGAGTCCTCAGTACAGGAAAGACATGGACCTGCTGGAGTGCATCCAGAGGAGGGCCACAAAAAATGATCCAAGGGATGGAACAACTCTCCTGTGAGGACAGGCTGAGAGACCTAGGGCTGTTCAGCCTGGAGAAGAGAAGGCTCCAGGGAGACCTGATAGTGGCCTTTCAGCATCTAAAGGGGGGCTATGAGAAAGAAGGAGACAGACTCTTTAGCATGGTCTGTCGTGATAGGACAAGGGGAAATGGTTTCAAACTAGTAGAGGGGAGGTTTAAATTGGATAGAAGAAAAACATTTTTTTTTTATAATAAGAGTGGTGAGGCACTGGAACACATTGCCCAGAGAGATGGTGGATCCCTGTCCTTGGAGATGCTCAAGGTCAGGCTGGACAGTGCTCTGAGCAACCTGATCAAACTGCAGGTGTCCCTGTTCATTGTAGGGGAGTTGGACTAGATGGCCTTTAATGGCCCCTTCCATGTTACTGTCAGAGTTTTGCTCTGCCCCAAACAGGTCTGAAAAGGAACAGTGCTCAGTGTAGTGAACTCGAGGCTTATTTTCAGAACCAGAAGCCGCAGATCACTATGTGTTTGGGGAAGAGTAGCTGAATTAAATGATATAATTAGAGAGGAACTGCCGAGGATCTCGATGCAGCAAAGATGGATTGTGCTCCAGATGAGGCATCAATGTTATTTAAATCCTCTTTATCAGATTGTGCAAACACATAGCCGCATATAATTGTTTACAGCTCTGTCAAAGATACCTGAGGCTTAGGATCCTGCAAAACATGGAGCAAGAAAGGTTCTTTATTGACTGAACAAGTGGTGACCTGTTACTGAATGTGTTTGTTAGCACTTCCAACGTGATCGTGTGTCTTGAGCCATGATAGGAAATAAAGGGCCCTTTCTGCTTAAAGAAAACCCTTCTCTGTCCCAGAATTTGCAATAACACTTTTTTTTCTGTGGTTAGGATTCATTACATCGGTCTGTTTTTCCCTAACCTTTTTCTGGCTCACTTATTGCAAGGATATATTCGGGGTACTTTTGGCTCCTAAAGGGATCAAGTTTTCCCTTACATTTTGAAATGGGAATCAAGGAATTTTGAATAATTTTGGTCATTTTTGATGACTGCAGCATAGAGTCTCTTGCTTTGCTTTGTGAAGTTGTTCTGCATATTTTTAGGGACCACGGTGCTATCAGAGCACAAAGTACCGAACATTCTATTTGCTAACGTCACAAGCTGCGATCTGTGGCACTGAAAGCCACTTAAGTGAGCTGACATAGTGGCATACACTCTGTGACAGACTATTGTGCCCACAAAAGGAAAAGCTCCACTTAAGTAACACAGCAGGCTTCTGTCTGTCATACGCCACGTTAGTTTGGAGAACTGAAACTCTGAGTGATTCCTTAGCAGCTATGGAGAACCATGAGCAGCCTCCTGCTCCTGCAGCGCTAACTTTTCCTTTCCAGTCCCCTTCGTCCTTCTCTTCCACCTCAGTACTTTGCAACATGAAAAGGATAGAAGCAAAAGTTAACATGCTTTAGCAGTCCCCACAGACTGCTTAAATAAACACTGTGATTGCAATTTAGACAATCTGGAGTCCATTCAATATTAAATCCCCATCCCGGGCTACAACTGCCAAACAAATAAAGGATTCATGGAGTACTTTACACTGTCATTTACCACCGCAACCATTGTCACTTGACAACCTAGAGGAGGAGCCTGCAAGCTCCGATAGGGCACCAGCTACATCTGTCAGCAAGAAGACAGAGAGCTCCGCTAAACAAACAGCTTGATCCCGCTTTACACAGCCTGCCTTTGTCTTGCCCCAGCTGAGCCTCCTCTAATCTCCTCCAACTATCTTCAGCAGCACAAGCAAGAACTTCTGCAGGGACCAGGCACACAAAAGATGCCTTTCTTCGCTGCTGTGTACTGTTTAAATGTTTGTGCCACTCCACCTCTGTCCCCCCACCTTTATCCCACGTTCCCACCCACTGCACAACTGGAACGGACGCATTATATTTTGTGACAGCAAATTATTCCAGTGTTTGTTATGTCAGAGGGGAAAAAACACCTCACCGAGAGCAGGATTATCAAAACAACAACAACAAAAAAACTGTAGGTCTGGAGTGTATTTCAACCCCAACTTTCCCTTTCCCTCAGCTGCAATTTATTTCAGTTTCTTATTCCGAAGTGGCACCTCAACCAAGCTCCCATTGTGCTCCTACACGTCAGGAGCAGCTCATTTGGTCAGAGATCTCTCATTTGTCTCCCGCAGAAACCCACTGGCACCAGAAATAGTCACCACCTACAAGAGTTGAATCCACTTGGAGACATTCAAGTAAAAGTGATCAAGACATATTACTCTAAGTGTCCAGGTTGGAAAATACTGGCATTAGAAGCCTTGCATGGAGAAGGATTTTTTTCATAGCTAGTCAAATAGCTCATAAGCAGTGTCATCAGGTAAACCCACAGGACAGACTTCATCTCAAGGAAAACAAATGAATGCAAGATTTCCAGCTGTTTCAGCATCAGGAACTGCAATATTTATTCTGGAAGGAGCAAACAACAGATGTAGTTGGATAGCAAGAGTTCATCTGGTTTTCAACCACATTTGAAATAAAACTCAATTTGCCATTATCATGTCAAAAGTGTTTGATAAATGTCAGAAATCTGGGGGAAGTCCTTATGTGTAAACCTCGGCTTCCAATTGCTTACTCAGGTCAGAAGGGGCCTCACAGGACAAAATCCTTTATCAACATCTGTTAAAGCAACTATTAACCAAGAGTGGTTTCCTCAGCTTGTGAAATTCACATAAACTGCACTTGGAATTTTTCTCCCTTCACTCAGCAATGAGATTTCTCAACCTGTTCCCACCAGGGATGTACAACTGTGAGGTAAGCCTCTCATCAGAGAGGACAGCCTGGATCTGCATCAGCGATCACTCTATGGGATCTGGAGAGGGCTATTTTCATAAATAAAGTGAGAAAAATGGGAACATGCCACGTCTCTCCAAGCAGGGGCGGATGGCAGCGGTTCAGAGGGCGGCACATACACAAATACAACAGTGTTATAGAACATGGCAGGGGATGCCCACTGTCAAGGGTCCATTTCTAAACCAGAGCCTTTGATATATTTTTGTTCCTTGCTCTGATAATTTCCTTTCAAAATGCAATGGGAGGGTGTGAAAATCGATGCGCGACCCAGAGCCGCGGTTGGGTGACACCGACAACCTGTACTGCAGGTCTTGGGGAATCAGCATTTGTTAGCAATCAGACTCATGCAATATATTGGACCCAACTGGCAGAAAGTTCTGCAGAGACACCAATGCGGAAAAAGAGAAATTGCTGGGTAAAACGTGACGTAAATGGGTCTGTGCCAGGAATGAATCTAGCTGTTAAATGTATATTAAAATCTGAATATCTCTCTCAATCTCTTGTTTATACTTTCACAAAAAGAAAGAAAAATTCTGCTATCTCGTCCGTATTTGCCGACAGTAGCCTTATTCACTGCTGGTGGGACACAAGCAGCCCCTCATCATGAAGCACACCGGTGACTTTACAACCAGCTCTGGTCAGCCGCATCATGGTTCCATCCTTCTGCAGCATTTTCTTTGCTTCTGAGTGTACACTGCACAACACAAATGGATTTGATCCTTGCTTGTAGCCAAGCATAATTTCCTAACAAATAAATAATTCAGTGTAACAATGTACCTGTGCACCCCTCATGCTGGCACTCTTACTTTTAAATCTTGCAAGCTTAAAGTAATCAGAAACAATCTTTTAAGGCTGAGGTTACAAATTCTCTGCACTAAGGGCAGACATTATTTCCTGTTCATTCTAAGTTTCTTGCCCCCACTGCGCTTTGTGTCCTGTCCCTCATCTGAGGCATTTGTCACACATTTCTAAATGCCCGTATCACGCATTTTGGCCTTGGCAGGTTATGAGTTACAACCAGCAGACGGCATGACCTGTGCAAATCCACTTCTACCCCCATCTGATTCCTTTTCTTGTTGCTCTCCAAATACCATCTTGTCTGCCCCTGCTGAGATATCACAGAAATGTTCTTCATCAGCATACAGTGTCATCTAACACATGGAGCCTGCCAAGTTTTCATGTTGTTATATCAAGAAAATATCCCTCGGGGGCAAGGGGAGAGGAAGAGGTCATTTTTCATCTATGGAAGAGTGAGTAACCCTTTTCCTTTGGGACTAAGAGGGTCTTAATTTAACAAACCTTCTCTCCTGTCACAATGCTGCTGCTCACTTGCAGATCACAATAGGCTGGGCAGCACCGCAGCCAGAGAATAAAGCATACTTGCAGGAAAGTAGCAGTTAAACTTGGCTTGGTATGCTGGAATTGGAAATAATTAAATGCAGAGTGGGAGACAAGCCAAAAGCATAGGAGTTTCCAGCTCAGAGGAGGGAAATTTGTCTGGCTTCCAGGTGCGATGAGCAAACCTCAGAAAGCTCTCGTCAGTTCAAAGAAGGAAGCCCAAAATGTGGAGTCTGAGGCGACCTTTAGTCAAACCGTATAAATCTCTGAGATCTTCAAAAAGATCCAGACCTGGGGATGTTTCAGAAACAGCCTTCTTCAGAAATTGAGTGTTTTGTTTTGTTTTGTTTTGTTATTTAAGAAATAAAGAAACAACAACTACAAAAAACAAAAATTATCAAACTTCTTTGGTCTTTTTTGTTGTGAGAAAAATAGTACAATCACCAAGAAGATTTCTGCAATTAAAATTTAAAAAAAAATTAAAATTTTAAAAAAGGATAAGTTGTTTCTGCCCTCACTCCCTCTCCTCCCCCCTCCCCTCATTTCAGTGGCAGTGACCAGAGGAGAATTCAGCAGATGAACAGCTCATTTGGCTGTGGACATTTGCACCGGGACTGATACTTACCCTGCTTTAAGGGGCAGGTTCTCCTGAAGGCAAGGGACACGGAGCTGCAATCAGAAGTGCTTACATACAAAATAAGCCTTCAGCTACCCCATGGAAAGTGGCTGCCGGTCTGTTTTGCTTTCAGAGGCATCTCTGATGATTCTATGGAAAACTCCAGCCCAGCGGCTGATGAGGTCCCCTTACTCTTTTCTGGTGTAGTGAATGTGGATTATAGTCAAGATCAGTATGGGCTCATTTTCCAGCTCTGCTACAGATGAAGAAAAAACTTTTCCCCAAACTACAGAAATTTAATTAAAATTGGTATTCTTGAAGCTCTTCAGCCAGCCTGAGTCAAAAATCCCGCTTTTTTCAGCTCAAAACCAGCACTACACTTGTGGTACGCTAAACCTCCGGCTCTATCCAGATTTGAAATCATTCCCCTAGCTCATTTCTGTAGAAATGAAAGGAATAAGAGTTCAGCCCTCCACACAAAGCCCTTTTTTTTTTCCTACGATGTACAAGGTAAAGAATAAACAGGAATTAAAATGGTAAAAGCAGTATATGCACAAAGCTTGCACATGCTACTCCACCTCCTCTTGTAATTCCTCTCCGCTCACGGAAACCCTTATCTTCTGCAAGGAGGAGCAAACTTATCTGATCCAATCCATTTGCTGATGCTCCTTCAGTATCTTCACCCAAATCACTCTATCCATGGCGTTCATTTTTTCTTTTATTCATTTTTCTTTTTGTAAGACAGGAGCACTTGCAAGTATGACAGAGGTTTGTGTTATGGCTAAAATGGCATAAGAGCAGATTTTCCTTCTTCTTTTCCATAAATCTTCTTCTTCCCTTCTGGCAACTTTTTCAGATATGTCAATCAGGGAAAAAAGATATTAAGACAGCGGAAAGGCTCAATATGAGTTTTCTGGAGAGAATAACACAGCAATCAGGTTCAAGCTCTGTTGCATCTGCATGCACATTTTCCTGAAGTGCAGCACACTGAAAAGCTTGGCAGATTAGGGACCCTTGTCCTCAACTACAGCATCATCTGCCCCGAAAATGATTTCACAAACTCCACTCTGTCTTTTATCAAAATATCCTTACTGAGCTCTAGGATAAAGGAATCACATCCTCTGCTTTTGTGCACATTTTGCTTGCTTCTTTTAGAATAACCTGTCATGCTACTTTGCCTTCATCACAGTAATCTCTGCATAGGGAATGATTTTATGGGCAGCATCACACACTTCCCATTCAGTTCCATTTTGCAGTATAATAGTCCCCTCCACACACGCTTGAGAAATGCAAACACACTTAACCTGAAGATTCGTCCAAAATTCAAATCCCAGTCTCTAGATGGTCTTACTGCTTATTACGAGCCATACGTATCACGACCACACCAATGAAAGGGAAGCAACAATTAATATCCCTTTCCTTTCAGATATCTACCAGTTATTCCATTTCATAAAATAGAATGGAACAGGTAAAGGAAATGCAGTAATGGGGCCATTCCTCCAAAGCTGTTGCAAGATGAGTACAGGGGTGGCAACACAGCTGTTCACAGCGCTCAGCTCTCTACTCTGAGTGGAAAGTCTGCGTGCATTGTTTCCATGCTGAATGCAATCAAAAACTACCAGATATTTAAAAAAAAAAATAATAAAAATAGCCTGAAATTTTTAGTCATACTCTCATGACAGAGGATGAGAACATGCTGAGATTTTGAGATATCCCTCCTCTGCAAAGGGATGACCAAGACATTGAGATTTTCCACTTAGCCTCAACTTGCAGCCTGCACAGAAAGTGTTCTCTGTAGGATCTGGTTGATGCCCTGTCCCTGGAGACTTTCAAGGCAAGGCTGGGTCAGGCCCTGGGCAACCTGATTGAGCTGTGGTGTCCCTGTTCATTGCAAGGGAGTTGGACTAGATGGCCCTCAGGGGACCCGTCCAACTCTAAGGATTCTATGATTCTACGATTCTATGACACTCTTTCTCATTTTGGAGGAACAAAAAGAAAGAATATCTTTGCTTTCTTTTACACAAAGGATCTCCTTATCATTTTTTACATTAAATTAACCATTTTGAGAAATAGTACTACACCTCAGGTGTTACAACTAAACTAAAACCAAACAAAAACAGTCCCATACTAGTACTGGCAACCATGCTCCTGGTACACAAACTACAACGCAAACGCTTAATTCTCTGGAAGTCCCACCTCTTAAAAATTATTTAATAATACATCAAAGCCTCCTATTACTTCAGAAATCCACATCAGATTTGAGCCCTGATATGCAATTAAAAGAAAGAGCTAATTTCTGTATGGAGGTGCTCTACTTTTAAAGATATCTTTATGTAAGCAGTATTTTTTCCTTCCAAATTCAAACTGTAACTCTGTGTTAAGTGAAGAGTAAAATCTCCAGCTTGGATTCAAAATGGCAATTTTAAGTCTTAATGACTTTCACACAGCACTTTTGAACATTACATTAGGAAGATAAGCCTTTGAAAACTTTAAAATGTGGGTAAGTAGGAAATGTTTGAATAAGTAATTATGAAGGCTAAAGAAAAGAATGATATATATCATCACTAGACTGTACTCATAGAAATATAATAGTACTTCGAGAATCAGTTATTTTTTAAAAGACTTGTATTTCTGTCTGTACGTTGCAGGTAACGAGACAGGCATCTATACAAAATTACTGTAACTCCCATAAGGAACATGCTCACATAACAGTAGACTGCTGATGCCTCTGAGTTAGCAAAGTGCCTTTGTTTCAGTGTAACTAACCATGTGACATCCTGCTCGAGTCAACCATCCCACTCCAGGAGCACTAGTGATAACAACTACGTATATCTCATACACAGATGTCAGTAGGGTAAAATCCTATATATATATTTATATTTGTTATACATAAACATACATATAAACACTTAAATATAAGTTAACTTGCTCGCTCTAGAGATTCAGGACCTAGATAATAAATATTTTGGAAATAACGAAGTAGTTATTCACTGCTTGAATATAAGGAGCTGAGTTTTTCAGAGTTGCCTGCAGGATTATATATCTAAATCCCATGTAATTCTAAAAAGGTCCCTGACTTCAGATTTCCTAGGTGACTCTGGAACTTTCAGCCACCGTTCCTAGAAAGTTGAAGTCAATACCAGTATGGTTGGTTCTAAGGCGCCAGGCACGCTGTGATCTGTTAGACTTGCAACCTCCCTAAAATGAACAAAGATAAACATGCATGATATCCTCACAAACTGGATTAAACAACAGTCTCTGCTGAACAACATTACCATTCATAATTTAAGAGTGAAAAGGAAAGTGAAGAGATCCCTTTCTGTTGCAGTTCAAAGCAGGAACAAATATTTATTTCACTCCACAAGCTACTGTGCTGTCTCAACAGCGAGTCATGAAAAATGCACAAAAAAATGTTGCACATTTCTCAGTTAGGGGGTCCTAAAGTACACTTGGGTCCTTTTAGTGTTCGGTAACAGTAGATCTTTAATAGGGTTAACTAAATAATGTTTTAATCATGACCTCCAGAAACGTCTAACCCATGCTACCTATCAGCGTTTCCTGTATGTCTTTTTTTTTCCTTTTTCCTTCTACAATGTTAACGCTGTTCAGAAAATAATGATTAAAAAAAACCAAACAAACCAGAAACAATAAAAAAGGAGGAGGAGAAGGAAAAGTGCTGCCTTTATGGTTAGTCAATACCTTCTACAAGGGAAACAGGGAGTTCCTGCAATATTTATTTTGGGATGCAAAACATACAAAAGCAATCTAGGCTCATGAAAGAACGGTAGTCTATTATCAGCTCATGTACTAAACTTTATGCCTAAAAATCACATTGTTTTCTACATCTTAAAAAAAAAAAAAAGCCAAGCAGACAGAATTTCTCTAGTAACCTTAGCAAGTTCTGAACATCTTTACAACGTGGGCTTAAATCTCCTATGCAAGGTCTGAGCTTTAAATAAAGTTTGGTTTGTTTTTGGTGGTAGAGACATAGCTGCATTGAGAGGGAGGATTACAGAAGAAAAACGTTTCACTTAATTTTAAAAAGCAATGGATCAAATGCTTCTGATACAGCTTCTCTGACTTTATTTGGTGAACTGGGACACTGAATTATTTTATTATCATCTCATATTTTTTAAATTGTTGCCAAGAGCCAGACTCCCTTTATGGAGTGGGAGCTGTACCTATTTACACCAGCTAAGGAGTCTATCTAATAGCATTTCTGAAGAGACGTGAATGAGCTGCACATGAAAAAGAATGTGAAGTAGCGAATATAAATTTTGCATGCAGGGACCTGGTTCCTCCATTTGCAGATATAACAGCGTAACTTTACTCCCAGTGCTGGTAGTTAACAGTTACAGCCCAGGCTAACTTCCAGTCCAGCCCTGCCAACACTCCTCAACTTTGGGGTTGTGGAGAGTTTAAGTCCAGACCGAACCCACATTTTGCAGTTTGGTTACTAATCAGCATATTAATTTGTTTTACCATTTAAAGGAAACCCTGCTGAAAATCCTAATGATGGAATGAACAAAAATTGCAGCACAGTGGTTGACTCCCTCCGCCTGAGCCAAGCCGCTAATGGCTTCTCCCACATCACCCCACTGGGCTGCCCAGGCCGCCCCTCGGCCCTCCCCTCTACGTATCTGGGGGTCACAGAGGTGAGGTCATTTCATCACTCTTTGGGAGGGGAAAAAAAAAAAGAAAGAAAGAAAAAAAAAGGGGGGGGGGAGCAAACCGTCTGCTAAAATCTGACTTCATTTGATTTACTCTCCAAGACTGTTTTTTATTAAATATGTTTGACTGCTATCTCTAATTAAATGTAGAATTAATTTTGGCAAACTAACCACAGATGCAGTTTATGTTCAATTTTATCAGACAGATTTATTTATAAGCTGTCAACTTCTTGAAAGACTTCATTTTGGAGCAGTTTTAAATTGCTAACAGTAGCTGTAAATGGGGCTACTGTTCTCCCGAAGACTAAAGAAGAAGTATGCTATAAATGTCCATTCCATCTGTGAGGAATCATAAAACAATCACATTCCTTTATATTTTTTTTCCCTCCCTCTTAGGACCTTTATTAAATTAGTTCAACTCAATTAAAAATAACTTCAAAAACATTTCGGGGCCCTTTGTTTCAGGGAATACTTGGAACTCTCTGCACGGAACGTCACCCTTTTCACTAATCCCCTTTGCTGAAGGGAGGAGAATGGTGGCATTGTGACTTCAGACAGTGCTTTCAAGGGTCCCTACTGTACCGAATTGAGGTCACCGCCAGACAATGCCCCGCGCCCAGCAGCCATTCAGGCAGTCCTCACAACTCTATCAAACGTGTCTTTCTTCCTCGCGCGCGCTTTCTCTCGTGGCGAAGTCACAGGACAATGGAAAAAGCCTCCAGCGCCATTTATGGTCACCATATTTGCACATGACAAAGTCTATTCTTCCTGGTTCGCCAATTCCGCCTTAAAAAAGAATGAAGCCTGGATAGATTTTCCCACCATTACAGTTGTTCCAACTTAGTTTGGATTAAAAAAGGAAAACTCTAAAAACAACAAAAAGCCCGCCGAAGAACAGCAAGTGCTGCCTGAGAGAGTAACTACTCCAGTCCCTGCTATTTTGGTACACGGAGCGAAGCAGCAGAGACAAGGGGAAGATTAAATACGCTACATTACAACCTGCCTATGCATGGCTGAGCGTACAGTTTAGCGCAAACTGAAAACGAATGATAAAACAGGAGCTGTTATTTCTCATTGCACTGTTTGCCCTTAGCAATGTTGTGAAACTCACTGTCGGAGCAGCAACACAGAAGCTCGCGTGCACCACTTAGTTTTGCTAGGAAAGGTTGAACTGTGTCCATCGCAGCAGCACCAGCGAATCCATCGCTGCACCACTGCTGCTATTCCTGAAGACGTACCGCCAAAGTTTTACTCCTTTGAGCAGATGAAAAGCAGAGAGAGACAGAGTGAGAACGCTGCACTAGATTCGGCGAGCTTGCTGCCAGAAAGATTTTTATTTTAAATACGCGTTAGAGATACGGTATTCTTCATAAATATCTGAATGACAATGCGCCCCTGTTTAAAGACCGTTTATAACCAGCACTTAACATGACATCTGCATGGCCTCACCCATGCACCTCCAAAGCACACACATCTTTTTTTAGTTAATCGGGAATCGTGAACCCCCCGCCTGACAACAGGGAGCGCAGCAACCTCACCTGCCGACAGTCAAATGCCATTAATCTCTTCGTTAGGGAATAATCAGAGAAACCCTACAATGAGACTCCACTTTTTTCTTCATCTCTCTCCCTGACCCTTATGGCAAGTATTTTTCCCCCCCATTTTGCACCATGCTGTTTTCACCATGCTGCTGCACACTCCTGTCTTCCTTCCCAGAATCCACCTCCCAGCCTCATGCCATATATGCTTCCAGTCAGCCCTATCTGCAATATACGGGCACCCGGCACAGAAAGCGACTACACAACAAGGGCATCAACTCGATGGCTGAGTTTTGTTTTATTATCATCGTTATTTTGACCAGGATCAAATATACTTAAAATGAATTACAATACTAAGTGTGCCTGGAGCAGTTTTCTCAAGGAACCAGCGTGATGCTAGGGACAACATTCTGCTGTCACTCACAAGGAAAACAAACAAATACTTAATTCCAAGCGACTTTAGGAAATCCTGTAAGTATGGGCTTAATTTAAGAACCCTCACCAATACGAACAGTCATCTGAATCAGACGGGAAATGTGTAATTCAGGCTGAAACCAGTGGTATACAAGTGTCTAGGAGATCCTCAGGATCCATCAGGAATGAGTTACTCAGCTGGTAAATCTACTTGAGAATTACGGAAGAAAAGTTCTACAGAATGATAAACCATATTGTCAATGTTAATATATAAAAAAATCTATAGCATATTATATTTAAACAGCAAAAATGTATGTGTTGGAGTACTGACTCATGGGTTCCAGACATGTGGAAAAGACAGCCAACATTTTAATACCACTAAGTTACTTCCAAGTTTGCTCCCCACATTTCGATTGTACACAGACCCAGAAAAGTGAGTCAGTACCACCAGTGCATTCTTATCTGATAGAGTAAAACTTAGCAACCTGATTGTACGTGAGCGTCATCTGTAGGCTGATCGCCAAGGCTTTCTGCCTACAAATGGCAGCCCATGCCAAACTGCAGAAACAAACTAAAAGGTTGGAAAGAGGACTCCTTGATAGTTTGCTGGTCTACAGCATTATTTTTTTCCGTTAAAAGGAAAAAAAAGCCAAACACATTAAGAAAGAAAAACTCTCCAATGGAGGAACACAAAAGTAGCAAACCTTCTTTGAAAGCATGTGGTAATAACCTTTAACACATTCATCTACTGTACCGAACAACTCTTTGAAATTGCTCAGCTAGGCAAATACATGTTCAGGTGCTTTTTTTAATATGTATTACTTGAGACTCCTCACTTTTTATAATAAAAAAGGAGATATGTAAGTATGGTCCATCTCTTGAATTACACTCCTTGAAAACTTCATTTTTAGAGCTTCTAAATTAGGTCTTATTTTAAACAACACCAAGGGCTTTTGCTTGCTACCTAGGAAGCAAGTCGACTTTGAAATTTCTCCTGAATGCCAAAAACACATGGCAAAACCATAATTACTTAGCACTACTCTTTGTGATCAAATGTGTTTCTGAGGAGAGGAGGAGGAGAGGAGGAGGAGAGGAGGAGGAGAGGAGAGGAGAGGAGAGGAGAGGA